>NW_016815128.1:1986444-2092964 GCF_001698545.2 Rhinopithecus bieti
TGGAGAGGATGTGGAGAAATAGGAACACTTTTACACTGTTGGTGGGATTGTAAACTAGTTCAACCATTGTGGAAGACAGTGTGGCAATTCCTCAAGGATCTAGAACTAGAAATACCATTTGACCCAGCCATCCCACTACTGGGTATATACCCAAAGGATTATAAATCATGCTGCTATAAAGACACATGCACACATATGTTTATTGCAGCACTATTCACAATAGCAAAGACTTGGAACCAACCCAAATGTCCATGAGTGATAGACTGGATTAAGAAAATGTGGCACATATACAACATGGAATACTATGCAGACATAAAAGTGGATGAGTACATGTCCTTTGTAGGGACATGGATGAAGCTGGAAACCATCATTCTGAGCAAACTATCACAAGGACAGAAAACCAAACACTGCATGTTCTCACTCATAGGTGCGAAATGAACAATGAGAACACTTGGACACATGGTGGGGAACATCACACACTAGGGCCTGTCATAGGGTGGTGGGAGGGGGAGGGATAGCATTAGGAGATATGCCTAACATAAGCGATGAGTTAATGGGTGCAGCACACCAACATGGCACAGGTATACATATGTAACAAACCTGCACATTGTGCACATGTACCCTAGAACTTAAAGTATAATTTAAAAAAAAAAAAAAAGAATTTGGCTTTTTTTCATTCCTAATTCTTAAGAAATAGTCTCTAGAGTCTTAGAATTTCTCAAATGATAATAGTGTCTTTGTTATTTATGGGGTCTTGATAATGTTTGCTAACCAGGGACTCATGATGAATCCCTAAACACTTTATGCTAATAAGTTAGTTCAGGATAGAGGTTGGCCATGCTGGAAAGACCAATCATGTGACTAGAGAGTTAAGACATTCAGTCAAGTAATACCAGCCTGATTTCTGGGAAAGAGTGACCTGGAGATTGATTTTGGTCACAATGAACCCCCGATAAAAACTCTGAATTCTGAGGCTTAGGTGAGTGTCTCTGGTGATGACACAGACCGGTGTGCCCGGAGGGTGCCTCCCGAGGACACAGAATGTTTATCTCTCAGGGCCCTCAGACCTCATCCTATGGATCTCCTTTTTAACTGGATGTTGTATCTTTTATAATAAAAATGCAATTATATGTATGATGCTTTCCTGAGTTCTAGGAGTCATTCTAACAAATTATTGAACCTGAGGGGTTATGGAAACCCACAATTTGCAGCCAGTTGTTCAGAATATGGGTGGCCTGGGAACTCCTGAGCTGATGTCTGGTTTTATTTATTTATTTATTTATTTATTTATTTATTTACTTTTTCTTTTGAGATGGAGTCTTGCTCTGGCCCAGGCTGGAGTGCAGTGTCTCCATTTCAGCTCACTGCAATCTTCACCTCCCAGATTCAAGTGATTCTCCTGTCTCAGCCTCCCAAGTAGCTGGGATTACAAGCACATGTCACTATGCCTGGCTAATTTTTGGTGGTTTTTTTTTGTATTTTAGTGGAGATGGGGTTTCACTATGTTGCCCAGGCTGGTCTCAAACTCCTGAGCTCAGGCAATCCACCTGCCTCAGCCTCCCAAAGTGCTGGGATTACAGGCGTGAGCCACTGCGCCCGGCCTGGTGTCTGCTGTTTAAAGGTAAAGTTCATCGAGGATTCTGCCCTTAGATGGTGAAGTTCGACCTCTGGGTAGTTAGTGTCAGAACGACACCGCACAAACAAAAAGCTATCAAAACCTGTCATCCTTTTACTTTTAACTTATCAAAGTATGTGTAATCATCCCCACTTGTAAATATTAAAGCATTTCTCCATCTTATGCACAATATTTACAGAGTAAAAGACAGCTTTAGAGCCAGAAAAGCCTGATTTTGTCAGAAAATTCTGACATTGCCATTTACCCAGCGACAAGACCTTGGACAACTATGGAACTTAAATAAGCTCTTATCCTATTAGAGGTCACTTTCCTCAACTCTACAATGGGAAGATTCAAAGTAAACTTCATGCTCTATAGTCATAAGTCAAAGTAGAGTTATAATACAAGATGATGTCACACCTAGGGAAGACAGATTTCTACTTTCTCAGAAAAGTACTGCCGAGCTTGAATTCTATTAAGAGAAACTCTCCTTTGTGGCATTCAGACCACAGGAAAGCTCCCGGAATCATTGTGATCTTCATAATCAGATGGTGGGGAGCCAAAGATGATCTTTTCCTATTTTTATTTAGGTAAGTCATTCTCTCTCTCAATCTCTCATCTCTTCTTTCCTTTCTTCTCTCCCCCTTACTCTCTCTCTGCCTCCCTCCCTTCTAAGAATTCGTAACTGGACAAAAACAATAACCTCTCATGTCTGTCTGTATCATGGCTCTCATGAAACAGTCGTGTGACATGTTATTCAATTTACATATACAAACAAAAAAAAAGGACTGGATTTTTATTTTCTTTAAAAAGTTTAAATCCTCCACATGGTCTTAGTAGAAGTTAAATCAATGTAGTCACTATTGAATGTGATCATGAAGTAAACCACTGAGACACTGCTTACAGACTGCAGGGAGCATTAAGACATGATGCCTTGGAATGGAGTTTATGATTGCAGCAAGGAAATAATGGATCTCTTCCTTACCAGGGCACATTCTTTGCATCTTGAGCAACTGTGAACAAATTTCCCCCTCTCTACGATAACCTTCCCACAACCTACCACAAGTTAGACGTCCTCTAACAAATTCCGAGCCTCCCTTCTAGATACATGCAGTGTGATATATCCTATTGCCATACTATGATCTGTTTGTGCATCTGTTGTCAAGCCTAGAGAGAAGAGGTGGTGTTTCGTGAATTTCTATAGCCCCAAGGCTAGCATCATGGCTAGTACATAGGTGATGAATTGAGAATAGAACAGAAATCCAACAAAACAAATAATAATATGCTCATTATTGTTTGCATTGGCTTGAAAAAATGTTGCTTCAATATCATTTAGTCCCACAAACAGTACTTTGACATATTCTATGTGAAAAATCCCTATCCTAGGCAGTGGCTTAGAAGGAGGGAAAGTGAGTACTAGTCATAATAGTGAACCAGGCTCTGCCTTTAAGGGATTTGCAAAATGTTGGGAAATATACACAGATACAGCTATCTCTTCTGCCAAAATAATGTGCACTATGGCAAAACAATGAAGATAGTAAAAAGACTAGTGGTTGCCAGGCACTGGGGAGAAGGCAGGATAAATAGGCTAAGAACTGAGGATTTTTTGAGCGATGGAACTACTGTGTATTGTACTATAAGAATGGATGCACATCACTCATTATACGTCTGTCCAAACCCATAGAATGTGCAACATGAAGAAGGAACCCTCATGCAAACTAGGAACTTTGAGTGATAATGACGTGTCAATAGAGGTTCATCTGCTATAACAAAGGCAACTCTCAGGTGGGAGATGTTGATAGTGAAGAAGGCTATGCATGTGAGGGCGCAGGAGGTATGTAGGAAATCTCTGTATCTTCCTCTTTATTTTCCTTTACTGGGAACCTGAAATGCTCTTTTAAAAAGTCTTTAAAAAATAAAAAAAGAATGGGACTGCTGGGGAATATGAAATGAACTTCTTCAGAAAAGGAGGGAATGAGCCACACTAAGCACAGGGAACAGCATGGGCAAAGGCCCAGAAGGCTGGGCACACTCTGCTCCAGGTTTGGTTCATTCCCATGTGGATGGAACAAGAGTGAGGTGTTGGGGGTGTGAAGTCAGACAGAGAGAGAGAACCCACCCCATAGATGAACTTGAATGCCTTGTATAAATGAGTCATCTGGTCTTTATACCACAGGTCATAGATTCTTGGAATTAAAAAAAAAATGTATCAAATTCATCACGGACAGTTAAGACAGGAAACAGAAAGTGCAGGAAGTCGGTCAGTTGCCAAAATAGCAAATAAATAGTTTCACTATTGTAATTATAGAAAAATGAAAGTAGCAAAGGATCTAATTGAAAGAGAATGGATTTAGAGTCAAATACTAATGAACAGCGTTAGTTAACATGCATTCAGAATGCCTTTATGCCAGTTGCTCTTTTAAGTGTTTTATGGACTGATCAATCCACTAGTCACAGCAATCCTATGGAGGAGAAATTCTATTTCCTTTTGCCTAATTTCACACAGTTAATAATCGTTAGGGGGAAAGACTCAAAACCAGACAATCTGACAATCTGGCCAACTCTTCAGGTTTTAGGCGAACCTCCCAATTGTCTTAGAATAGAGAGGCATGGTGTGGGTGTTGGGGGAGCAGAGACAAAGACAGATTTTGCAGAGTGTCTGGCACCTGGCATATGTTTAGGCCATGTGATATGGTTTAGGCCATGTGGTATGGTTTGGCTGTGTCCCCACCCAAATCTTATGTTGAATTGTAGCTCCTGTAATTCCCAGATGTTGTGGGAGGGACCTGGTGGGACATAATTGAATCATGGGGGCAGCTTCCCCCATCTGTTCTCGTGCTAGTGAATACATCTCACAAGATCTGATGGTTTCATGAGGGGAAAACCCTTTCGCTTGGCTCTCATTCTCTCTTTGCCTGCTGCCATTTAAGACGTGCCTTTCACCTTCCACCACATGATGCCTCCCTAGCCACGTGGAACTGTGAGTCCATTAAATGTCTGTTTCTTTGTAAGTTACCCAGTGTCGGGTATGTCTTTATCAGCAATGTGAGAATATACTAATACACCATGGTACTGTCACAGACCATGAAGAAATGCTATTATGGCTTTCGTTAGTTGTTTTTTTCTTTTTAGAGACAGGGTGTCACCTGTCACCCAGGCTGGAGTGCAATGACAGGAGGCACAGTCATAGCTCACTGTAGCCTCTAACCCCTGGGCTTAAGCAAACCTCCCATCTCAGTCTCTCGAGAAGTTTGGACTACAGGTGTGAGCCGCCGTGCCCAGCAAATGCTATTATTTTCACGTAGAAATGGAAATCTTTTATTTCCCTTTTTCCCGTACACTGGACGAATGGAATATAATCGTATCTGATAACGTCACGGCAAGGCATAAATATTAAGGTCATTGGGTTCTTGAGGAAAGAGAAAATAGTTCTTTATCACTCATGCTTTTGATCTGGGGTTAAAGAATCATCAGAATACTTTGTGAGAGATCAAGGAGTTCAAGAGAAGCTTCCAGTTTGGAGTGGGGGTACAGATATTTCTGTAAATGTAGTATGGGGGATACAGAAGGCTCAGGTCAGAGGTCCATGGAGAGAAGACTGGAGGAGAGAGATCCGCCTCTGAGAGTGACTGCCTTTGTTCCTCCAGGAAGATGAGTGCACCTGCACTGTGCAGGAGTCCCAGCCTCAAGCTCAACACAGAAGCTGCAAGGAGAGGCTGATCCTAAAATATGACATTGTGCAAGGAAAATATCTTGAGGCCCCCAAAATCACTAAGCTAAAGAGAAAAGCCAAACTAGGAACTGCTTAAGGCAAACCTGCCTCCCATTCTATTCAAAGCTACCCCTTTGCTCACTGAGATAAATGCATATCTGATTACCTCCTTTGGAAAGGCTAATCAGAACACTCTAAAGAATGCAACCATCTGTCTCTTATCTACGTATGACCTGAAAGCCCCCTCCCAGCTTCGAATTGTCCTGCCTTTCAAGACCAAACCAGTGTTCACCTTACATATCTTGATTGACGTCCCATGTCTCCCTAAAATGCATAAAACCAAGCTGTGCTCTGACCACCTTGGTTACATGTCATCAGGACCTCCTGAGGCTGTGTTATGGGCCTGTGTCCTCAACCTTGTGGTTGAGACCTATCTCAGGTTTTCGGGATTCACAACATAAATATGGATAACCAATGGGTTAGAGCAACGTGCAGGTTTGGACAGACTTCCCCCAACCATGTCTTGTTGCTGTTTGACTCCAGGGCACTGACATGAGAGGTAGTGAGAAAAGAATGGGCAGAGAAGCCCCAGAAAGACTGAGGTTGATTTTCCAGCTGATGTTGCAGGATGGAGGCACAGAGAGGGAATGAATTTATTTATTTATTTAATTGATTTTTTTTTTTTTTTTTTTTTTTTTTTGAGGCGGAGTTTCACTCTTGTTGCCCAGGCTGGAATGCAATGGCGCAATCTTGGCTTACCACAACCTCCGCCTCCCAGGTTCAAGCAATTCTCCTGCCTCAGCCTCCCGAGTAGCTGGGATTACAGGCATGTGCCACCACACCCAGCTAATCTTGTATTTTTAGTAGAGATGGAGTTTCTTCATGTTAGTCAGGCTGGTCTCAAACTCCCGACCTCAGGTGATCCACCTGCCTCAGCCTCCCAAGGCGCTGGGATTACAGGTGTGAGCCACTGTGACCAGCCAAGGGAATGCATTTATTTAAAAAATAGAGGTATGTGATATAACTGCACCTGTGAGTTGAGGGACTAAGATTCATATTCACAAGAATGTATGTTAATACGTGCAGAAAAAAAGACTGGAAGACAATCTGCAACAAAACCTAATAATGATAATACTAGAGGTTCTGATAGTGGGCGATTAATTTAAATTTCTTCTCCAACAGTTCAGATTCTCTGTAGTTAAATCATATAACTCTGATGAAGATGCACTTACATATTAGTATATATGCATACCTACATATGCATACATACACATACATATATATGCAAACACACATACATACATGCACACACACACACACCCCACAGAAGAAAACGTCTCGGTGTCATATTTTAAACTTGTTTTGACCAGTTGGTTTGGAGGCTCTCTGGCCTGTACACTTTATAACTGCCATACGCTGTGCTGACACTAGATGTCAGGGTATAACTGAGAACCAAATAACCGTTGTTTGCAAGGTTGCACTGCCCTTGGAAGTCTCTTGGATTTTTAAAATATCCTACAAGTCTCAGGTAGCAGAATCTTTGAAATTTAGCCATTTTAAAGCATCCTTTAAATGATGGGCACTTAAACATGATGATTTAAAACTCCTTGCACAGACAGCGAGGCAGAGCACGGACTTTGGAATCAGAGTGAGTTGGCTTTTAACATTGGCTTTAATAAACCTTGTGATCTTTAATAAATTCTTATACTTAGTGCCTCAGATTCTCTCTGTGGCACTGAGCTTGTGAGTTTGTTTACAGGATTAAAGAGGTAAAGCATCTAAAACCTCCAGCATAGAGCCTGATGTTTTTCTGATCCTTGAAGGGAGCACAGGACGATTTAGCTTGTTGGGTTTCCAGGAGCAGGGCCATGTGAGTCAGGACAAGAAATGAACCTTGACCTCTTGCCCAGGGCACTTCCCTCCTGACCTCTAAGTCCATTAACAAACTCTGTGTGACAGCAGCAAAACAGATTGCACTCCGGATACATATACAGAAACAATACACACAAACATGTGATCTTTTCTCCCTGAAATGAATCATTCATCTATTAAACCATATACAGTAAGTCCTCATTTAACATCATCAGTAGGTTGCTGGAAACATTGACCTATAATACAATTAAAGGGATGTGTAACAGAAGCAGTTTTACCATAGGCTAATTGATATAAACAAGAGTTAAGTTCCTATGGCATATTTCTGATCCCAAAACCATCATTAAATTTAAAGACTTAAAACACTTCTAATATTAAACCCTGAAGTAAATCTGAGCTATACATACATTTAAGAACAATTAATAAAAACAAATAATGATTTGCCCAGTATTTGGTGACTCGAGTGACAGCAGTTGTAGTGGTGGTGGGTTAGATCAAAGAATAAATGTCTGCAAAGTGAAACTGTAAGGAGCACCTCCTGCCAACCTGTAGTTCACGATCAGTCAGAAATACAGTAGCTCGCTGAGTGCTTCCATACTTTACCCTTTCCTGGTGGCTCAGGAAAACAAATCAGCTTAGACAAGATACCATCCCATTGCAGGACTCAGCCCTGGACAAGACACCATCCCATCTCAGGGTGCACTCACACATACCCACTCACTCTGACCAGGATGATGTATACACACCAATTCACCTAATGGGCACAGCTGTAGACTATGGGGGAAATCAAAATACCTGGAGAAAAATCACCCAGGCAGACAAGATGATAATGTGCCAACGCCACACAGACAGTGGCCCAAGTGGCCAATGCCTTTATTTTTTATTTTATTTTTTTTATTTTTGGGGGCTTGCTCTGTCACCCAGGCTGGAATGTAGTGGTGCGATCTCGGCTCACTGCAATCTCTGCCTCTTGGGTTCAAGCGATTCTCCTGCCTCAGCCTCCCAAGTACCTGGGATTACAAGCGTCTGCCACCACACCTAGCTAATTTTTGTATTTTTAGTAGAGATGGGGTTTTGCCATTTTGGCCAGGCTGTTTGAACTCCTGACCTCAGTTGATCTGCCCACCTCGGCCTCCCAAAGTGCTGGGATTACAGGCACGAGCCACTGAGCCCAGTCTTTGGCTCAATGTCTTTAAAGTTCACCTGGAAATCATATTTATTTGAATGGCACATTTGAGATAAGAAAGAATCTTCATCTGATTTTCATGTCACTCTGGTGTGGGGATGGGCAGGCTGTGGTTCCTATTTTGCAGGTGAAAACACACTACATATAATTCCACTCCAGAAGGAGTCAGGGAGGAAGTGTTTCATTGTTATTTTGTTAGATTGGTTTGTCCATTTCACAGAAACAAAGTCATTTCAAACCATTAGCTTGTTTCCTCTCTACGAACTGACACAATCGTTCATTAATTTGGTGTCACTTTCGCTGGGACATAAACAAACTGGGCCACTGTCAGAATCTCACTGGAAAGCCTTATTCCTGAGTCTTTCCAAAACAAAACAGACAAACCTGTCGCAGGGCAGTCCACGTATCTGTCCTCAAAGATCACTGGCAGGGTGTTCCAATCACCATCGATGTCCAGGCACTCTGCAGGCAGCGGAGGCATGCTGGTGAGGTACTCTGAGTTCCGGATGTCCAGGGATAGCTGGCTGTGCGTCTGTATCCTGGGGAGCACATGGCAGGGTAAGCACCCGGGGAAGAGTGAAAGGTTTCCAAACTGTTACCCCCTCTTCCTAATCCCAGGAAAATACTCAGTTCTCAGCCGACTCTGGCAATTGTCTGCCCATCATCCTTTTCTTCCACCCACCTACTCAGCCCCCAGAGCCATAGTCTGCTTTGTTTTGGAACTGACTGAGGTGTTGAAGTGAAAGGCCATGGATTATAGGATTAGCAGAAACACAAGGGTATTTATCATAGACCATTTTAGTGAAATATAATAAATACCACATTAGTGGAAAGCAAACTGAGTTTTTAAATGACTAGAAATTTAGAAATTTTAAATTAGCATTTTGAAAAAATATAAATCTACGTATCTTTTACTCTTTTCTTACTCCTTAGATGACTTAGGATCTGGTCATATTTTGGCATATTTGAATTAAAACCTATCTAAAATACCATTTTTATTGATTATTACATGGACAATGGCATCCTGGATGAAGGTATAAATTTCCCTAGATCAAGAGCCATATATTTTGGTTTCCCCCGTAAGATGAAAAAAAATATGTCCCATATTCTTTCTTTCTGACATATATATCCTTCCACCAACAGGAATTCAATTCCAGAGTTTGGAATAATCACCATTCCTAATTCAAAGGCTGGGGTGGTAGAAAGTGTGTATTCCCTTCTCATCAAGTTTCTACAGAAGAGGGAGAGTGTATTTTTACTCTATAAAGGAAAAAAGCATGAACATTTCATCATTATTTTCCATGCCAACTCAATCACTCTTCCCCCAAGGGAAGAAGGAGCCTTACAGAGTCTATGAGTTTTGGGAAGACTTGAGTTTGCAGAGCTAGTTTCCGTGTGTCTGTCTATCACTCCTGTGGAGCAGCTCGGCCTCTGGAAGCTCCCTTCTTACTTCCCAGCCTTGTAGACCAGCTCCCTGTAGAAAGGGCTTTATAGCTGTGAAACTGCACAGACTCAAAGCAAATTTTCAAACTCAGCATTCTCAGGAACAGGTGCAATGAAGATAAATGTATAGACATATATAATATGTATATATAGTTCATACAATATACATATTGAATTTACATATTAAGTATGATTTCATATACATATCTATTTACTATACATATTAAATATGTATATTTTGTTTCCTTCTCATTTTTAATTGGATGTTAACCCACCACAATAGAGAGGAAGGGTTATTTTCTCTTCCTCAAAGCCCTGAAGGCTGCTACAACTTCATAACTCTGTGAATTCTCAGAATATTTAACTCTTTAAATGTTCTTCTCTGAATATGTAACTCTTTACATATTCTTCTCAGCATATTTAACTCTTTAAATATTCTTATCTGAGTGTTAAAATGGAATTTTATCACAGTCAATTCTGCACTTTTTACCACCCTCTGAATCTGGAATTTCTGGCCCACTTTTGGTTTTATTAGAAAATATGTTGAATACCAGTGGACTTAGGATGGTGTGCATGGGCTAGGAAGTATACCTAGAGGATTGCAGCTTGATTTTAGGTCGAACAAGCTAACAGTCATGAAAAAAACAAGTGATTAAGCAAATAATTAAAATATAGCAGGACAGGTGTGGGAGAGTCAGGTCTAAGTTACGTTATGCAGGCTGTGATCTAGGGAAATGCAGCTTCTTGAGCATAGGGCTTTCGAGAATGTGACCAAGTACCTAAAACAAGGCCTAGCAAGTGTTAAAAAGCTGACTGAACATGCTAAAGGGTACACAGGAATCAGTGCCTATCTCTGATTGCAGGCATCTGAGGAGTCTGGTTCTAGGCCAAAATCCTGTGCATGACCTCTCAAGCCCAACCATAGGCAACTGCAAGGTTTTGCTGAGCAGGCCTCACAGGAGAAGCTTCCCTGCCATCCTTAAACTTGACGCACAGCCAGTGCAATGTGGCCGTCTGGAGGAAGTTGCAGAATAGTTGTGTCATGCTAGATGTAACTATGACAGTGTTACTATCTTTTTTTTTTTTTTTTTTTTTTTTTTTTTTTTTTTTTTTTTTTTTTTTTATGAGACAGAGTTTTGCTCTTGTTGCCCAGGCTGGAGTGCAATGGCACAATCCTGGCTCACTGCAACCTCCACCTCCCGGGTTCAAGAGATTCTCCTGCCTTAGGCTCCCAAGTAGCTAAGATTACAGGCAGGAACCACCATGCCTGGTTAATTTTGCATTTTTAGTTTCTCCATGTCGGTCAGGCTGGTCTCAAATCCCCGACCTCAGGTGATCCACCTGCCTCGGCCTCCCAAAGTACTGGGATTACAGGCATGAGCCACCGCACCCAGCCCACTATCTTTATTTGAAGATTAAATATGTTTTAAGAAATGCGAATGGGTGCCAAGTTGACAAGGGATGGATTCATGTTGGTTGATTTTGGATGTCACCTTGATTGGATTATGTGATCCCCATATAGCACTATACATTGTCAAACATTGCATGGATTATTCTCAATGCTTCTGCTGGAAGGGAAACCTAGGTGGTTTAGCGTGGATTAGAATGACTGGGCTGCCCCAGGAATGTCTGTGAGGGTGTCTCCAGAGGAGACTGGCGTGCAAATTGTGGGACTGAGTGGGGAAGATCTACCCTTAATGTGGATGGCACCATCCAATTAGCTGGATCCTGGATGGAACAAAAAGCAGAGGAAAGACAAATTCATCTCTCACTCTCCCTTGGGTCTGGAATGCTCTTCCCCTGCCCTTAGATGTCAGAACTCCAGGTTCTACAGCTCTTGGACTCTGGGACTCTCAACAGCACTCTCTGCACCCCATGTGCTCCCAGGCTTTGGCCACCATCAGCTTCCTTGGTTCTGAGGAATTCTAACCTGGCTTGAGCCACGCTCCCAGCTGCCTTGGTCCTCCAGCTTATAGAAGGCCCATTGCGGGACTTCTTGGTCTCCGCAATAAAGTGAGTCAATTGTCCTAATATATTTCTTGTCATCTCTCTCTCTCATGTATATCCTATGGGTTCTGTCTCTCTGGAGAACACTGATGAAAACAGATCCTGGTAACAGAAATGACCAGGTGCTAACTGACTGAAGCAAGTTGGGGGAGAAGTGTTCCAGGCAGGGGTGCTCTCCTCCATGGCAAAGATCACAGTTAGGAAACACCACAATCCACCCCACTCAGCCCAACCAAAGGCAGCTGTGATGTCCACTCCCCCTGCTCTGTGTTTTTACAATGCCTATCACCTTCTATCATGCTGCATAACTGACTGATTCATAATGCCTGTTGTTTAGCACCTGTCTTCCAACACATGCTGTTTTGCTCACTGATGTATATCCCAAGTGCCTTAGACAATGCCTCCCACACAGCGAACAGCATTTTGACTATACCTGTTAAATCAATAAAATTAATCAACACGGCGTATGCAGGGAACAAGGGAGCTCTGCAAGAGTGGTTCCGACGGCTGGCGCTGCAGCAGGAAGGTCCTGAGCACCTTTTTAGAGTCTGGACCCTACGTGGGCAATGAGGAAGCAGTGAAGACCAATAGGCCAAGAAAGGCCACAGCCTCATTCTGACCAGGCAGGGAGCCTGCTGGAGTGACGAGTGGGTGTCTTCACAGTGTGTGGTATGCAGGCGTGCTTGGTTAATGGGTGTCGGCCCATGGTGTGAGTGTATGCATGTGCGCTTGTGTTTACATGGACACATCTATGCTTATAGAGGCGGAGGCGTGCATGTGTGTGCATATGAGTGTAGCTGGGTGTATGCACGGGTGCATATGTGGGAATGTTATTGCTGCATGCACGCATGCATGTTCATGTGTATGTGTTTTACGGGGTTCTGTGGAGAATAAAGAGGGATAGGCTAAGAAAGGTCAATTAAAAGGCAACACTATTTGAACAATAATTAAAGGGAAAAACTAGTTTCTTTCTGAGTTAAGCAAACTACAGGGAGAATGTGGAGTTGGAGTTGGAGTTGAGTTTATTATTAGCAAAACTGGGAGTGAATCTTAATTTCTGACTCTCCAAGGCTCTGAATGACCCCCACCTCTGCCATCACTGTAACTCCTCCACCTTCCTCTTCACACACTGCCCTCCAGTCCCACTGACGTTCTCCTAGATCTTTGGTACAGCATTCAGCCTGTGTCTGGTCCTCAGGGCCTTTGCACTGGCTGTTACCTCCGCCTGTAATGCACTGTCCTCCTGGGCTCCTTCCCACCCTCAGACCTTAGTGTAAATGTCACCTTCTCTGAACTGTTCTCCTTTAACACCCTACTTTGGAGAGCCACTGGTCCTATTAGGTCAAATCAGGAACTTTCTATTACCCGGTTCTTTAGCCCCATCTTAAATTTTCTTGCTTATTTGCAAATTTATTTATTGTCTTCTCTGTCCAGTGAGGGCAGAGACCTTGTCTACCTTGGTTGCTTTTAAATTCACTGTATGGAAAGTCCCCAGATCAGTTCCTGGATATAAAGGATGATGAATAATTATGCAGAGGGAGGGAGGAAGGGAAGGAGAAAGGGAGTTGAGTAAATAAATACATTAGCAACTAACAGTAGCATTAATTAAATAAGAAATCCTCATTCCTTCTCATCAAGAGGATCCAAACAGGAATCTGAACTCTGCCTTTGCCTTCTCAAACTGTCACCTCCAATTCCACTCCCTACCTCCTCCTCCCCCATCCCACCCATGGCAGAAGCCACATAAGGGCAGAGAGACTAGCCTGGAATGCACCCTGCATAGGTCAGCCTTGCACACCTGTGTCTGAGCGTGCATGCTCCATTCATGGCCCCTGTTCAGCACATGGTCACTTCCTTATCTATCTAAATGACACTCTGAGGGAGCAGGGTTTGCTTGGAAGCCAGTTGTTTGCACAGTAGGCAGAGACACTCCCATTCTGAGCATTCAGGCAGAATCCTTGGATTTTAGTTGGGCTATTGTGTACGGCACGTAGGGAAAGAGTCTCCTGAAACATACAGGACCTGCTTCATCTTTTTTTTTGTTTCAACATCAGGTTTACCTGAGTCCAGACTTATGCTGTCAGACAGCAATCCTGACTCCAGGAATACAGAGCGAACGCATAAGGACACTTCTGTTTTAGAGATTCACAAATCTGCATTTCACTTTATTCCTCCTCATTTGTTCTTTAGGATGATGGCTCAACAGTGCACAGAGAAGCCAAAGCAAGCAGGTTACGAGTGTGGTCACTGGCTCCAACACATCCCGTTTGTGTCACTTGCTGGCTGTGTGGTCTAAGGTAAGTTACGTAACCTCTCTGATCCCAGGTTTCCCCAGTTTCTTCTTCTTTAAAGTGGGGAGAATAATAGTACCTACCTCATAGATTTCATGTGAATATTAAACGAGCCAAAGAATGTGAAACACTCATTTCTGATCAGAGTAGTTTCAATAGACTAAGCACCATGAATAAATGTCTATTTATTCGCACCAGGTAAAATGCCTATTGTGGTCAACCCTATGGACATAGCATCTCTTAGAATGAATTCCTTTTCAAAAGTTAAAACTTACGATTATGTAAAAGTCAGAGTGATATCTCATTACTATTGTTATGAAAATGAATACATCAGTATAGGTTCCATCACCACTTCCACATTCATTCCTCAGCAAACTTTCACCCAACACCTCCTTGCTGTGTGAAAAGCACTAGCTAGACATTGGTAAAACAGAGAAGAGGAACAATAAAACACACCCTTGCTGCTGGTCAATTCTAGATGATTTGTTAACACTTTTTATTATGACCCATGGCAAAAGATGGTCTCCATTTCCATGGCAACCCAGTGCTATCACGTACTCCCAGAAGCACACACACTGAAGGAAAAGTTTCAGCAAACACTCCTTCCTCAAACCATCTATTCTGCCTTGCCTTGCCCTGTCCTTTCCTACTCCCTCCTACCCTATCCTATTTCATTTAAGAAGCACTGTTCCAAACACACTAAGTTGATTTCACTGTCCACTAAATGATTGTGACCCATCGTTTGAGAAACACAATTTAATCTGAGCTTGAACAAGATGGGTCTTGACAGCTGAGTTTCACCTGTGCCATCTACATTCCCCCATGTCCATCCTGATTTGGGAGTCCACTGCTGCCTTGCGTAAGCAGCATGACCTCCCTGGGGCAACTACCTCTCTCCAGCTCTGACCTGCAGGTGTGCAGAACCACAGTCACGCACAGGTGCCAGCCCTGCATAGCCCCTCTTCATTATCTCATGGTAAGCCTCACTTCTCTTCACAGCACTTCATACATTTTCTCTAGCAATTTTCTCAGTCTGAAATAAAATTGTCCCTCTGTTTCCTAGCTCTTCTTATTCTTGATGACCTGGCAAAAAGTTTACTTTCTCCTGAGTAGTATCCCACTTATCATTGTCTATGATTTATGTTTTCTGTTAATGTCTACAATTCCCTGAATGCTTACAACATTCTCTAATCTCTAACGCCACTCAGAGGATAAGCATTACAATCTCCTGGGGATTTGGAGAGCTCCATCTCTCACCTGATTCAGATCTCCACTCAACCATCACCTTCTCCAGCAGACCTTCTGTGACAATTCATGAACTAGGACTCTCTGTTCCTCTCACAGCGATGCATGTTTCCCCATAGCACTTACTTCCACTTAGCATATCATATCTATGTACTTGTAGGCCTTCCATCACCAAACATAAGCTCAATGAGATATTGGATTTGTCTGTTTTATTCGCTGTTGAATATCCAGCACTCAAAATAGTGAAGAGCTAACACAGTCAACACGAAATACATTAGTTATTGAATGAAGGACTCTTTCCTTTACATCTGAAAAAACTAGATATAAGAGATTCAGTACCTAGTTTGATGTCACAAGCATTATAAGTTACAGAATCAAGATTTCAAATCATGTATATAAGATCTGAAATGCCAAAACCCACACTTATTTGCTGGTAAAGGAAAAACAAAAGCATTAACCATAATGTTCATAGTACACGATCCAAAGTCCTTTCCTGGCCAACAAGGCCCCACATGGACTGGTCCCTACTGCCCTCTGGCCCTCCCTCCCTGCCCTCTCCTACTTTCTCACTGTATTCTGGCTACACTTGCCTTCTTGCTGATCTTTAAACATGTTGTGTTCCCATATCAGAATCTTTACGACAACTATTCTGTCTGCCTAAACAATATTCTCGCATGTCATGGCATGGCTTGCTGTAACCCCAGACACCGTTCAAATGTCACATCTTCAAAAAGACCTTTTCTTATCACGTTGACTAAAACAGACTTTCTCTTCTACTCAGTGTTGCATTGGGACCCATTGACGCTGGTTTGCAAGAGCTGACTGTGCACATCTCTTCCCAATTCCATATTCAGTGATAGCACATTGGTAGCTTGAAAGCGACCCTTGTGAAAACATTTGCACAGGAGAAATCAGCAAACACTACAAAAGGCAGTTCGTCCTTTGTCTATTTTTGCTCTTCTGAAAGCTGGTGGTTAAACACTTATGAGATTGCTAGGCATACCCCATTTCTCTTTATTTTCTAGGTTCTTATCTTGCTTTTTTCTTCCACTTGTAAAAACTTGAAATTACATAATTTATGTCTTGCCTGTTTCCTGAATAGGATGACTGACCCATGTATACAGCACCTTTACTATATTACTGTTGTATTTCCACTTCTCCATGGACAATACACATTTGCTTACTTCATCAGTCACCGTCTAACTCTCTCTGAGGAGAGTATGTGGCTAGCTCCATGTGTTCCATATGCATGGACATGCCTGTTACATCCTCACAATTGCTATCTTACCCACAGTGTGGATAAGGAAGCTGAGACTGGATGGGGGTGAGAAAAAAACAAGAAGGACAGAAACATAACTCTCTCAAGGACCAGTTGCTAATAAATGCAGGAACTGGGTCTTGATCCCATGTAATCTGAGCGCTAGATCATCTGCAGTTTGTACTGGTGGTCAGTGTTCTAAAGCTCTTCTGAGAGAGCAGTTGTCTCTGAGTCTGTCTCCTGTGTCTGTGCTCACACTCCTTGAGAATGCAACCATGGTGCCACAATCTAAGGCTTCCCTATTGTTGCAGTAACTCTGGAAAGATTTCCTGCAGGGATCTTGATATGCAATACTTTTCTCAGTGACCCTCACAGTTCTGTTTATATTTGTCAGATTAGCTCTTCTCTGATTTTAATTCTAGAAAACATATTCTCCCAGTTCTAGCTGGCCACTGGGATACAAGAATTAATGAGTGAGTGAACGACAGCAGAAATTCCTAGACTTGTCATTTCAACACGCAGCTGTGCTTTCCTTGGTGCCACCCCCTTACTTGCAGAATCCATGAGACAAGCCGTGAATGTCACTGTACTTTCCAAAGAGAATGAATTGCAGGGAGGAAAATAGGGTTCCAATGAGAAAGGTGAAAAGGTCTCCACGTCCGTCTTGAGTGATGGATGGATCTCACGTGTTTCTCCTTCTATTTTTGCTGTGGCATCTCAAACATCTTTCCATCCACATTGAATTTTTGAGGTGAACATATCATTTGGAAGCAAAAAGAAACCCTTGGGTCGTGGACCGGAGGACAAAACCTATTAGAGGAGTCTCTGTTCCCACTCACCCGGGAATCTATGAGACAGTGACCTCATCCTCCATCAACCCCCTCACTTCCTTGAGTACTTTTCAGTTTTTTTCTAGAAGAAGGCAAACTTAGAAATTCATCAGCCCTCCTAATTACGTAGTTCAGACATAATTCTTATGCTAAATGCATTTCATAGCTACCACAGAGTCTCAGGCGAATTCTGTGTTTTTTTCTGACATAGTTTGTGGCCATACCACCTGCTTCTAATTCATTTTGCAGAGGACTCAGCACAGATGTCTTCAGGGATCTAGGGTGCCTTGATTCTGTCTACAAAACCGTGACACTCAATGAAAGAAAATTTTGGCTGGTGACCTTCTCTGCCACCTGCCAGCTCCCCACTCTGCAATCTGACTCTTTTGCCTGCAGAGGAAATGCAGACAGAAAGTGCAGAGGTGGGCAGACTTCTCTCCTTCACATCCAGTGAGGAAGTGAAGAGCAACTTTGAACTGCATGTCTTGGGTGGCTGCTTTTAGGGGTGAAGTGGGCATGCAATGGATACTTACAGATTCTCCTGAAACGTCAGGACTGCAAGCTTTTGGTGCTCCATGTAAAAGAAGGCCTCAGAAAACCTTCGGACCTGCAGAATAAAACAACGTAAACAGTTCAATTCTTTAGGTAGGTATTACCAGCACTTTCTTTTTTTTTTAATTGAGGCTCAGAGAGATGAATGGCATTTCCTAATACGAGGAGAGCCATGCCCATGACCTGAAGGTCCTGAAACAACAGTCTTCACATTCCTCCAATCTGATCTCTCTCCTTCATAGCTCTTCATCCACACTTGGTCAATGAACACAGGTGAATGCAGTCTATGAATCTGTCCTTGCATTGTTTTTGCTATTAATTTTAACTTGAGGTCTTATTTGTTCTACTAGAATATAAGACCTCTGTGAACAGGGTCCATAAATAAATGCAGATGAAACAGACTTCCCAAACCCAGTCATGTATGTTCTCTGAACATCTTGTGGACTCTGATCTTCATATGTTGTGTCATCTTGTTCTAATGAGATGTTGGTCTAAATACCAACATATTTAGTTATACATCAACACCTACCCATATGCACCTAAGCTGGTGGCAGAGAAATACACAGAGAGCAATGTCTTACATTAAAAAGCACTTTTTGAGCTGGGTGCAGTGGCTCGTGCCTGTAATCCCAGCACTTCAGGAGGCCGAGGCGGGCAGATTGCCTGAGGTCAGGAGTTCGAGACCAGTCTAGCCAACATGGCGAAACCCCGTCTCTACTAAAAATACAAAAAACTTAGCCGGGCGTGGTGGCACATGCCTGTAATCTCAGCTACTTGGGAGGCTGAGGCAGGGGAATTGCTTGAACCAGGGAGGTGGAGGTTGTAGTGAGCCGAGATCACACCACTGCACTCTAGCCTGCGTGACAGCACGAGACTCTGTCTCAGAAAAAAAAAAAAAGTACTTTTTCCAAAATACTTCTAATATTTCTTGTGATAGGCTCTGACATCCTCTGAGATTGCCAAGACAAGTATTCTATGAATGACACAGCAAAGGCCTGAGAGGCTAAGCATGTTCACAACGCCACCCTGCATGATCATGGTAGGGACAGGAAAGCACGAACGAAGATCTAGAGGCCAATCTCAATGCCTGATCTAATTCTCATAAAGGTTCCTCCAAAGAAATCAAATGCATATGATCAGAGAATGCACAGCAGTTGGCCACTCACCCTCAGGGTGTGGTGTTCCTGGGTGAGATAAGTGGTCACTTGGGAGTGCAGAGTGACTGTGTCCAGGAACTGGGTCCACAGAGCCATCATGTGGGACGTGAGCCAGGCCAGATCCTTGCTTATCTGCTCAGCGATCTTCTCTGGATTGTTCAACATCTGGAGAGGCAAAACAGGTGGTAGTCAAGGCTCCTGACTCCATGAAGTCAGGAGCAGTCTTCTTCCTGAAGTCTTTACTGACTTTTCTGTTTTCAATAAATCACTCTCCTTTCTCTATACATCTGTAGTATTATATTACACCTCATAATACTACAGGATCATGTTATCACGTTTGATCTGGAAGCTAAAACAGCAATGGCAACAATAAATTATTGAGGTAGTTCCTGTCTACAGAAAAACATCCAAAGCCCTTAGTCTGGCAGGCAAGATTGTCCACTACCTAGTCCCAGCATATCTTTTCCATTTCATTTTGCTTTCATGTATGTTCTGAGTACAGCTTACTCTTAGATTTCTGTAAACATCTTGCAACTTTAATATTTTCTGTCTCTCTTCATTTATCCTGGATATCCCCTTTCAACTTTTCTATCAGATCTTCTAATCCCATCACCACAAAGCTCAATTCATCCTACTTTTCAATGCCCAGAGCCAGCAACACTTGCTTTATGACATCTTCACAATTGCCATCAGCTGGAAAGCTTTTACTCATATTCTCCCCAAACTCCTCAAGGTACCCCAGATCCATATACTGGACTCTACTCTGTATCCCATCAAATTTTGGATGCAGTACTTCACAGCAGTTATAACTTCCGATCGTCACTATCTCCTATGTGGAACATTGAACACTCGGCATTTGATGGTGCTCCCCATCTAATCCAGAGGATACCAGCTACCCTTTGGTAGAGTTACTGTGGCCATCCAGTTACAGAAAGTGAAATGAGAGTCAGGAAAAGAATGTCCACCCTCACACAGAGCAGGGATTCAATGGAAGAGATCTATGACTATGAAGCCACATCACCATGTCACCTTCAGATAGTAAGTGTTTAAAACACCTCCTGAGAGAAGGGAGCATCTCTATAACCTCACAGCAGCTGAGAACTGAGGCAATTCACGCACGATCAATGCTCCATAGCTTTTCTCCACCATCCTCCTCACATTACTCCACATTTGTTTTTGTTTTTCTTTTAGTGACAGGGTCTCACTCTGTCACCCAGGCTGGAGTGCAGTAGTGTGATCATGGCTCACTGCAGCCTCGAATTTCTGGGCTCTGGCAATCCTCCCATCTCAGCCTCTGGCTGGGACTACAGGTGCATGCCACTGCACCCAGACAACTTTTTGTAGAGACGGGGTCTCGCTATGTTGCCCAGGCTGGTCTCAAACTCCTGGGCTCAAGCGATCCACCTGCCTCAGAGTGTTGGGATTACAGGCATGAGCCATCACACCTGGCTTCACTCCACGTTTCTTTCTTTCTTTTCTTTTTTTTTTTTTTTTTTTTTTTTTGAGGCACGAGTCTCGCTCTGATCGCACGACTGGAGTGCGCGTGCAGATCCAGCTCACTACAAGCTCCGCCTCCGGGTTTACGGCCACTCTCCTGCTTCAGCACTCCGAGTAGCTGGACTACAGGCACCAGCACAACCGCTCGCCCGGCTAGTTTTTAATTTTAGGTTAAGAGACGGGGTTTCACCGTGTTAGCCAGGATGGGCAATCATCTACACTACTCGTGATGCCGCCCGTCTCGGCCGCAAAGTGCTTGAGCCACCACGCCCGGCCGACTCCACGTTTCTTATGGGGGATTCCTGGTTACATTAACTAAAACTTAGAGGAGTTAGACAAGAAAGGGCCTAGAGGCTTTGGGAGAAGGCTCTTTGGACAGAAACTCTTTAGATAGCTGCAGTTTAGAACCAGGAGAACCATGTTTTGGGGGAGTAACTTGAATTCTGGAGAGGTGAGAAGAGAGGTCACATCTCTGAGGATGGCAGGGAGCCATTTGCCAAGGCCTGTCACTGACCTCTAAGCTTCATCACTTACTTATTCAAGCCTTTAATCCCAGGCACATGTTTAGAATAAGAGAGAACTCAGAGATGAACAAGAGAGGGTCTCTGTCTGTAGGGAGCCTCGTTCAGTGGTGGAAACAGGAACGTGAGTTAACAATTAAAAGTGCTGCGGAGCTCTCTACTATGCACAATAGACCAGGGACACACAGCCACAGCCACATCCAATCCCATTCCTTTCCCTTCTTTGCCCTGTGCCTCAGTTTCCCCATCTGTAAAGTGAGTATGTAAAGCAAATTACTGCTTTTGGATGTAACAACATATGAGGAGATCTAAGTCTAATGCTTCGCTTGAAATGCTGGAATTTTCTTCGGCTGTTTTTAGACTGAAGACCGGTGCTAGATGGAGACCGATTGGGTAAAGTGAGGCATCCAAGAGTATGAAAAAGAGGGAAGGAGGAGTTTGGCACATAGTAAGCTTCTCTAAATGTTGCATATTTCTGCTTTATCGTGGATGACTTGCTTCCAGATATGGAACATCATTTAGCGACAGCATCATCTCTGAGCTACTTCCTCCAAAAGGTAAGATAAGTCTGTGATGATGACACAAGCTATGAAACCCCAAAATGAGGGAATGGCCTGCATTTTCTTCTGATGAAAGCTTTATTTCCAGCACTGGCTCTGGGGCAGGCAGGGATCAAACAGGGAATGGCCACTCTTGGCCCATTCCCATACATCATGGTCAAAAGCGTTAAGTAAAAATTAGGGCCGGGCACGGTGGCTCACACCTGTAATCCCAGCACTTTGGGAGGCTGAGGTGGACAGATCCTGAGGCCAAGAGATCAAGACCATCCTGGCTCACCACCTGTAATCCCAGAACTTCGGGAGGCTGAGGCGAACAGATCATGAGGCCAAGAGATGGAGACCATCCTGGCTGACATGGTGAAACCCTGTCTCTACTAAAAATACAAAAAAATTAGCCAGGGGTGGTGGCACCTATAGTCACAGCTAATCTGGAGACTGAGGCAGGAGAATTGCTTGAACCTGGGATGCAGAGGTTGTATGAGCCGAGATCATGCCACTACACTCCAGCCTGACGACAGAGTGACTCTGTCTCAAAAAAATAAAGAAGAAAAGAAAAGTAAAAGTTGAATGGTGAATATGGCGGGCAGGGTCAGTCATTACAAAACCTCCTAGCTAGACAGTGAGGCTTTTGGTTGAACAGTAAGTGACTTCTGTACAGATTATTGAACCAGTGCCTCTCATAATAAGACCCAACTTTCTGCATCAGCATGTGGCACAACTGTCCTTGAAAATGCCCCCCACCTCACCTCTGCCCACCTCCTGTCCTAGCCCAATGCACTCCCGTTCCCAGCCATACTAACCTGCTGGCAGTGGGCTGTACACACACCTGACCCTCTCCAACCCCAGGCCCTTGTTCGGGCTGCTGGTCTCCCTGTCCACCTTCCCCCGTCACCTTCCAGTTTCCTTTCTTCTTCTCTTCATCACTTTGGCCTTGTCTGTCCTCTACCAGGTAACCATTTCAGAAACCAATTCTGTGTCTCCTTGTTTTTTTTTCTACATAATTTCAACTTTTATTTTAAATTCAGAGAGTCCATACACAGTCCATATTGCTTCTGACGACTCTTCTGAACCTTCTCCAATGCTCCGCGTGTAAGTCTAAGATCCTTCTTGACGCCGACTTGACCTGCACAGGCACCTCTCATAGCACCTCCACCCACAAGTTGCTGGTGCTGGCTTCACTTCCTACGTCCCTGTTTGCCGTTTGCCTGAATTTTGAGCTTTAGCCTGCTGAGTATTCCCAGCCCCTAGCACAACAGCTGACAGAGAGTGGGGGTCAGTGACTCTTTACAAAATGAATAGGTGTCTCAGTGTCCGTGGGAGGTGTCCCAGACCTCCGGAACTCAGACTGCCTCTCCCAGGCTCCTTGTGCCCTATCTCACAGCACCACCACCACGCCACCACCACAGTGGCACCGGCAAACACAGCATGAATCCTGAGCTCTGCCACCAGAGTGGAAAAGAGAAAAAAGAAAAGCTATTCATTAAATGTGTCTTTGGGAGGATTATGTTTCCTCAAGTTGATTATAGAAATGGCTTTAGATAAGGTTAAAGAAGCGTCTAATTAAGCCACAAGAGGACTTTTCTTCTCCACAGATGCCCGAGCCTGTGCAGTCACAGATGGCGGGCTTGGAAGGGTTTGTTCCAGAGACCGAGGATGCCCTTTACACTAACAAGGAGGCAGCTGCAGCCCAGAGCTGTCATAGCTGAAACTCCCTGAAAAAAGGCCCTGCCATCCACGTCTGCCACACGTTCACCCTCGTCACCTGGGTGCTAACCAAGCACCTTTGTTCACTTCCTCACTCCCTTGCTCTGCCAACTGAGTGCCAGTTCTGTCCCAGGGGTATGCCAAGCTCTGGGGAGCCAAACATAAATGCATACAGTCCAGGGACAAGCATATGGTCACGTTATAGTTATTTAATTAGATAATTATAATATACCTGTAAAGTACTGTGCAAGAGATATATACTGAGTACTGTAGAAGGGTCATGGAAAGCTTCCTGGAGGAGGTGATACTTACATTACATCTTCAAGGTGAATAGACAATAAGTCAAGAGAAGCCTGCTTCACATTCCATGAACTGCTCTCTCGCTGGTCCTCAATTATGACTGCCCATCAGAATCACTAGGAGGCTATAAGTCCACAAATATCTGGGTGCGTCTCAGATGCTCTGAGGGTGTGGCCCAAACATTAAACCTTTGTAAATTTTTCACAGGTGATTGTTATGGGCAGCCAGGGTTGCAAACCCCTTCTTGGTCACAACCACTGCCTTCGTGCATGTCCTCATCTTAATCCAGAATCCCTCCCCAACACCTTGTGTGCATAGACACTCAGGCATACACACACCTGCGGTGTCCACTCCTGTTTCAGATCTCAGTTCAGTGCCATCCATCCAGGCGCCCTCTCCTACGTATACAAGATGGGGGGTCTGAGAATAACAATGGCAACACTGACAATTGAAAGTTACAAGGCACTGTGCACCAGAAGCTTTACAGAAATTTTAATCTACTCAATTACTTAATCCTTATAGTAATCCTACCCATAAATCTAATATTATCAATCTTAATTTATGGATGGAGAAACTGAGGCACTCGAAGGTTGAGCCACATGCCCAAGACTACAGATAGTAAGTGGGAGGCAATGTCTGGACCCAGGAAGTCCAGTGCCAAAGCTCTGTTTAGTTGTCATGCAATGCAGCCTCTCATTAACCCCTCTCCATGCTGTGTAGACCTGCATGCTGGCTCCTGTCCCACTGCCTGTATTACAACAGCATGCTCACATGTCTGCTCAACTCACTTCAATACACATTTGCAGACGACAGGAGAAATCTCCTGCAAACTTCACATGCATGAAACTCTTTAAACTCACAGGATACACCTGGAGACTTCTGGCATGGGATTCACTTAATACCCCCTTCATTGAGAATTTATTTTTCTTTCAGATGTTCAAGGATTCTCATAACAATAACATAGCAATAGTTCTGCATGTGCCTCCACTTACATGACTTTGGACCAAGGGTGATGTGGATGAAAGAAAATTCAAGTTGTTCCGGGAGACTTTTATCGATGAAAAATGAAATCCAACATCTTGTTGAGTTCAGTTTGATAATTACTTCAGGATCTATTCTCTACCTGGTGCTATTTGGAGACTTGTTTTGCATTTTTGCTTCAGCAAATATTTACCACACTTAGTATGTTTTCGTAACAGGCTTCAAATATAAATAGAACTCCGTCCCTCATTTGCAGGAGTTCATGGCTTCATGGAGCAGGAACAAAGTAACACAAATCATTAAACTAAAGTGAGCCATGGCTGGGATGGAGCACGGCACCATGAAACACAGGAGCTCACCAGGAGCTCTCAGATCCCAGGATCTCAGACGGTTTCCCGAGAAGGCAGCCTTTGGTTTGGGCTTTGCAGGCCGATGGGGATTGTGTCAGGAATAAAAACAAGGTGAGATGGGATAGTCCAGGCAGAGGCCATAGCTGGCAGAAAGACACTGGGGTAAGGACCCTAGTTTTGCCCCCTGGAGGTCTGAAATACGAGGTGTGCAGGAGAGCTGGGGCACCTCAGGGACCGATGAGAGGAGTATCACATGCCCATGGCTTTGACTCCCATCCTAAGCAATCAGGCCTTCATCCTGCAGGTGAACAGGAACTACCAGGAGCTTTTAACCAGGACAGTGAGAGTTGTCCCTATGTTGGTTTCCGTGCTTCCTGCAGCACACTCTGTATGGAAGGCTGTGCAAAGCAAAAGATGGCTCAGACAAGGTCTCCACTATGTGGTGCCTTGTGGTTACAGAGGAAGTCCCTGTGAAGGGTGATCCTGACATGTGGTGAGGTCTCACTGGGGCCAGAGACTCTCCCATTCCATAGGACGGGCCATAGGAAGGCAGGCTGGGTATTGCTGCCAAGGCCCCTGGAACCTCCAGAGAGATGCACTGTGTGTACTGCTGCAGAAAAGGCCGGGCAGAAGAGTTGAACCCTGTGCCCAGCTTCATGGTATGGCAGAGGGGGACCAGGAGACGGCTATGTGCCTGCTGGATGTCCACCTAAAGGGCGACCCCCAGTGAAGTTTTAGAGTTCAGACACTCACTATTCAAACCATGGTACACGATATCCCAGCTGCACCATCATCTCCAGGGAACTAGTTGGAATTGCAGAATCTCTTGCCCCACCTCAGCTCAAAAGAATCAGAAAGCACATTTTAACAAGATCCCCAGGTAATTCACGTGCACATTAAAGTGTGAGACGTCCTAAAATCGGAGAGAGAAATTGTTTTTTCTCAAACCAGCTGCCTCCAGCTGAGCTTAGTGTTCCCGGCTGCCCTGGGCAGGCTCTCAATAAGCTCAGAGTCGCTCTCTAGAGTTAGTGCTGTGAAATCACAGCACCAGGAATTCCCTGACCTGCGGGACAGGGAGAGGGAACAGTGACCACAGCGGACAGCCAGTCCCCAAAGCTTTAGTGTCCCCACTAGGAATCAGACCTAATAAAACCTGCATCACGGCATCAAACTGAGGACCCACTGAGCACACGTGTAACATACTAACCAATGGGACCAGTGCAGACTAGGTGCTCAGTCTCAAGGAACAGCTTTCTTTCACTCCCTGTTGGAAGGTCGATGGTGTGCCAGAGGGCCTCTTACGCTCTTTACCCCCTTGAATTTGAGGTCAGCTCCTTCACCGCAGAACCTTGAGAAGTCACTGGGCCTCACGGGACCTGAGTGTCCTCTAGAATCCCTGACTTCAAAAGGATGTTAAATGAAACAATGCCTTTAAAAACCCTCTGACAAGAGGACTGGTCAAAGCAAACAAACCCCAAAGACACAATCTCCGCCACTCCCGAAAACCAACAAAACAGGCTGCCCACAGTCAGAAGCTGCTCACGGATGCTTTGTAACTGTACTTATCATTAACAGCTCCTGCTAGGAGGGTACAGCTCTGGGAAAGAGTACATGACAATTTGGGATCTCCCAGAAGTTTACTGGGGGGCAACCAGGGAATTCTCTGGTGTTATAGAAAACTCTACATTGCTGTGTTATAGAAAATTAAACCACAACAGCAACACTGCTCTCCAGTTGATACTCAGCATGTGTTAAACTTGTTTGTACCAAAGCACATGTCTGAGTTTCATTAGAACCTGCAGGTCCTCTGCGGGGAGTACACCCCGCTTCCTAATCAGGCTTCACAGCAGGGGTCCTCAGTAACTGCTCCAACTCCCTGCATCCTGCATCCTCTCCAGCCTGCCTTGCATCCTCACCTGAGCTCCACCTAGGTGGGCCCCAAGTGCCCACGCTGCTTCAGGGTGGTGGGCCCTTACCCTGGGCTTTGCATGGCTGTTCCCTCTGCCTTGAGGGTCCTTCCCTGACTGGTGTCTAACACCCTCCCACTCTTTCAGGGCAATGTCCCAGGCTCCATCCCTGCCTCCCCAGGCAAGATAAGGTGCCCGCTCCTCCTTGCTCCCACAGCCCCTCACCTCTCGCTCCCTGGTTCCCGTACTGATCACATCAGCAGTGTCCACCTTATCTGTGAACACTATCTCTCACTGAGCTGCAAGCAAGTCCTGGCTGGTATCTTCCACCTTTGTATATCCAATGAATAATCGAGTGGTCAGCACACAGTAGATGCTAAGTAAACGTTTATAAGAATCGCATGGAGTAAAGATTCATCCACATCACTCCATTACTGCAGAACTCTGTGTCTTCAAATTGCTTTAAATCACCCAAAACACTTCTCAGCCTTCCCAACTCCACCACTGGCAGGAATGGGGGAGACCAGGAGGTGGCGATGTTCTACCTCTAAACAGTGCTGCTGACTCAGCTTGCTCTTCAGGGATTTTTGGGAAGCGGGTGCTGTTTCTTCCACTCCAACAGCCAGGCCAGATCTTTAGCAAACCAAGGAGTAGGCAGAAACACACACCCATTCACCCTTTCTACCCTCTTCATGCAGCCACATCCCTGCAGTGGTTGGCTAATTTAGTTGCTTTGTATAAAATAAAGCCTGTGGCAACACAGTCACTCAAAACCAAGAGCTGGCAGCCCTGCAGCCTGGGGCACCGCCCTAGAAAAGGAAGGCAACCAGTTGATCTCTCATAAAATATACTTGATCAAGTCACTGGCAGCCTGCATCCTAAGCCCTGAATCTCCCACCAGAACCACTGTGGGAAACAGACAAGATAACATTGCAATGGAATGCAGGTGGCCTTGCGTTCAGGCCCTGGGCCCATCCCTTAGTGATTCGTGGACTTTAAGGAAGCCACATTTCTCTGTGTCCACTTAAAGCAAAATGACTGTGGATACTTGAGTACCTCCCTCCTTGTACTCCCAGGGCTGCAGCAAAGATAGAGCCTGGTGAACCACAGGTAGGGAGCCAGCATTCCCTAGGCCGGGTGTGTTGGTATTGTCACTGTTGTAGCGACTGCAATTAACCTTAATCACCATTTCCTGCCTCAAGATTCACTGCCTTTCCTTGTATGGTATTGTGATAGAAGAAAATTAAAATTTCTTATCTCCAAACATATTTCTTTGACATATTTTGAAAAAGCTGCTGCTTGGCCACCAGGCAGAAGCGACCTAACAAAACTGCCTTAAGTGGGGAAAATTCGTATCTGCAGAGAATCTCCATTAATGAAGCCAGGTCCCATCCCTTTTCCATGCCTTTCCCAAGATCCAGGAGGGATGGAGAGTTCCACACCTTTAAAAGTCTGAAAAGGAACACGTACCACCTATTCTCTGTGAGGGACACTTCATCTACACAACAAGGCCACCTTGGCTAGCCAAGCCTCTTCTCTCCCTCCCATAACCTGCTTTGCCAGAATCTAAGCCTCCATCTTTCTGTAACCTTAAGGTGGTGTGTAAGTTTCTGTAACTCACTGGGAAATTGGGTCTTTAGGGGGCCAAAAGCCTACAGCCCACATAAATACACATACATATATATCTCTCTCCACAGTTTCTGTCACAGAGCTTCTATTAATAAAACCCTTGACATTTCTGAAGCCATAGGAACATCTTTTGTTATTCATAAATTCCTTTCGAACATATGCTAATTGAGCCTGTACTCATGAGGTGACTCTTGACAGACCTTTAGATAGCTTTAGGGTAGAGGCTGTTTGCCAGAAAGACCAATCCATGATTGGAGAGTTGGGAGTTTGAGCCCTGCCCTTGACCTCTGGAGAAAGGAGAGGGGCTGGGGACTGAGCTAATCAACAATGGCCAATGATTTAATCAATAGTGTCTAATGTCAGGGAACCTCCATGAAAACCTTTAAGGGACAGGTCTTAGAGAGGTTCTAGGTTAGTGAACACCTTCACCTGCTAGGAGGATGGGGTATAGGTGAGGACGCCTTCACCTGCCAGGAGGATGGTGTACAGGAGAGGACACCTTCACCTGCCAGGAGGATGGTGTACAGGTGAGGACGCCTTCAACTGCTAGGAGGAACTCTACAGGTGAGAGGTCCCTGCACTTGGGTTCCTTGCAAACCTCACCCCATGAAACTCTTCATCTGGCTGTGCATCTGCACTCTTTGCAATATTCTTTATCATAGAACAGGTACAGTAAGAAAAGTGCTTCCTGAGTTCTCTGAGTCATTCAACAAGTTATTAACCTAGAGGGGGGCATCATGGGAACCCCTGATGTAAAGCTGATTGGTCAGAAGTACTGCAGGCCCAGGACTCACAACTTGTACCTCAAATGAGGCCTGTCTTGTGGGGCTGCACCCCTAACCTGTGGGATCTGATGCTGAACCCAGGTAGACAGGATTGAGTTTGAATTGGATCACTAGACATCTAGCTTATGTCAGAGAGCTGGCAAGGTTGTTGGTGTGAGGAAAACTGCCATGCATTTGGTGTCAAAGTGTCTGTGGATACAGACAAATCCTAGTAGTTCCTTTCTCTACACAACTTGTCAGACTCCTTCCTCATGGCATTCTGTGACGGGAATGTGTTTCAGCTCCATGGTGCCTGGGGCACACAGGCCTGTTCACTATTAGCTTGGGATCTCTCCACAGAACCTCAGTCACCCCATGCCCTCTGCCTTCCTGCAGCCCTGCCCACTGTTCACAAGCACAGCCTTGCACCTCATGCCTTGCTGCTTCCAGGTTCCATCTACTTCCTTAGTGCAAACAGAAAAGAGGCTCCGTATTCTCTCCAGGCTTGGCTCCAACTTAGCCTCCTCTCTCAAGTCCACTGGAGTCAGCCTTGTCCTGGGTAGAATTAGTGACACATCAACCTGGGATCCCTCTACCACATACTGATAGGGACAGAAGACAGGAAAATTCTGGACAGAAGAGGGAAGGTCCTGGCAAGGGCCCCACCCTCAGGCCTGGAACTGTGACCCAAAGTAAGAACATTCATTTCTATTTTCCTGCTCAAATGTTGCCTTTTCAAAACATCCATGCCAGTCCCACCCCCCATCCTGTGCCCATAAAAACCACAGGCTATGCCAACAGAGGAGAAGAGGAGAAACAGCTGGATGCCTCCCCAGAGACTACAGTTGCACGCTGGAGAGAAGCAGCTTGACTTCAGAAGGATGGCTTGACAGCGTTGCTCCATAGTGGCATCTGGCTGGGGATTGCCAAACTCTGAGGGAAGATTATCTTCCCGCTCCACACCCTTTCCAGCTCCCCTTCCCACTGAGAGCCACTTTCATCAGCAATACAAGCCTCTGCATTCACCACCCTTCAATTCATTCACCACCCCTTCAATCACTTCAACCTGAGTTTTCCTGGATGCCAAACAAGAGCTCACGTACCACAGGTGTGGATGCAAAGGGCTGTCACACTGACTGCCCTCATTGGCAGAAAGCAGTCACCTCATGCAAAAAAGTGAAAAAGTGTTAACTGTTTTAAGTCTGATAAGAAACATTTACCATCTATTCTCTCTGAAGCCTGCTATCCAAAGGCCTTCATCTGCATAATAAGAACTTGGTCTCATCAAACCCTTATCTTAACCCAGACTCCCTTGTATTGATTCCAGGTTTTTAAATAACCTCTTTCAACCAATTGCCAATCAGAAAATCTTTGAATCTACCTATGATCTGGAAGCCTCGCTGTCCCCAGCCTTCAGTTGCCCCACCTTTTTGGACCAAACCAATGCAGATCTTACATGTATTGACTGATGTCTTATGTGTCCTTAAAATGCGTAAAACCAAGCTAAAGCCTGACCACCCTGGGCACATGTTCTCAGGATCTTCTGGGGCTGTGTCATGAGCCATGGTCACTCATATTTGGCTCATAATAAATCTTCTCAAATATTTTATGGAGTTTGACTCTTTTCGTCAACACCAGGCCCATGGAATAGGATGAACAATGACAAGGACAGCAGTGACACTGGTGGCGGCATTTTGCCCCAAGCTCTGTTCTGAGCACTGTGTACCTGTGACCCCACTTCATTCTCCTATGGCCTGCCCAGTGATGGACAGCCAGCTGGCTGATTCAGGACTGTACCCTGCAGTCTGGGCAGAAGCCTTTATCCACTACTTTTGAGGTGATGCATGACACAGGACAACAGCACACACAGGTCCATTGGATCAGTAAATGAACATACTGAGTACAAGCTCCTTTTGCAGATAGGCCAATAGCCTCAGGGGTATGACATTAGTGGCTCCAGGGTCAGTCACTTCCTCAAGTTTGCTACCGTTCATCCACTAATTCTAGCATTTATTCAGAGCTTCTAGGTGCCAGGAGCCCTTCTAAGCAGTATAAGTTCCAGAGTGAAAAGATCACCTCCCTAGGCTATGTGCTGCATGAGCAAGGGGTCACCACTGAGTCCCCATGGCTGAGACCTGAAGAGCACTGGATCTGAGAAGCACTGGAGCTTGGGGAAATGTCTGTGAAATGAAAACCCCTCATGGGTCAAAAGACGAATGGCAGTTGTTCCCAGGAAAACGTTGATCCTTTTTGCCATGAAGACAAAAGGAACCTGGACATTTAACCATATTCCCTGCCAAAGGCATGAGTATCACCAAACTCTACTTTATGACCACAAAAAATGACAAGCCAAAGCTCCCATCATTTGATAAATACTTGCACTAGACCTGATGGTTTCCATTTTCTGCATTTACTGCACAGGGCCAGACCTCATGGACACCATCTCTATTCCCTGCACCGATGCTGCCTCCTAGGCTTGCATCACACTGGGGAGGGCTCAGCATCGCAGGGACCAGCTCAGCATCGCAGGGACCAGAACAGGGACTAACCCTGTTCTGCCAGCACTGTGACTCTGGTCAGTGTGTGAGTCAGCCATGTTTCTTCATCCACTGAAAAGAATGTGATGGCTTATCTTATAGAATTATTTTATCAATTGCATGAGAAAATTCACGCAATGTAGCCAGGCAATCAGCCAGTGTACCAGGCTTATCGGCTACGAGAAAAAGACATCAATGAAACCACCATTGCAAAATTGTAACTGAGATGGTGAAAGAGACCTGAAATAACCACTTCCTTCTTGATTCTAACCTCTAAGCTGTCCTTGTTCATTCCTGGGCATAGGCCAAATGAACTTTGGGAGGAACTTAGTTTATAGTTTGAAACAAAGATAGCAGCCCTTTCCCAAAACAAACCCCCTTCTTGCCTGGTGAACTAGACTGCCTTTGTAAGACTAACAAACAAGCCAAAATCTTAGAAATTATGGTTTAGGAGTCATGCAGCTGGAGGCTACAAGATTCTGACCCTCCTCAAATTGCTTCTATGGAATAATATCACTATTGTAAAACCTAAGATATTTTGCAGACCCTGCACTTGATGGATCAGTTGGCATCACCCAGATTGATAAACTTGCTCATCTGGTCTTGTGGTCCCCACCCAGGAACTGACTCAGTGCAAGAGGACAGTTGGACTCATCCCCAACCCAACCAATCAGCACTCCTGACTCACTGGCCCCCTACTCAGCAAATTATTCTTAAAAACTCAGATCCCCAAATGCCTGGGGAGACTGATTTGAACAATAATAAAACTCAGGTCTTCTGTATAGCTGGCTCTGTGTGAATTACTCTTTCTCTATTGCTATTCCCCTGTCTTGATAATGGAGCTCTGTCTAGGCAGTGGGTAAAGTGAACCCACTGGGTGGTTGCATCAGTGAAAACAGATTGATTTTTATCCCCGTATTACAGATAAGAACATCAAGGTTCACGAAGATTAAGCAACTTGCCTAAAGTCACACAGTGAGTAGGTAGAGAATTCAAAGCCACATCTCTCTGGCTCTGATGTGCATAATCTTTGCAATACAGGACTCCCCATCACTACCACCCACTAGCCACCACGCACCATCATGTGACGTATAAGGAGAAAACAGGCAGTGGTTCCTGCCTGCTCTCACAACCGCAGTGCAGCAGCAGCCCCTGTCCGGTGACCTGGTTGGGACTCTGGAGGCAGAAGGCCTGCTGCGTGTGAGCACCAATTCCTCCCACCACTTACCAGGTGACTTTGGACAAGTGCTTTGGTAATGGTGAAATCTCAGGGGCTATAGAAAGATTAAAGGGGATTTTATTGACAAGCACTTAGAACTGTGCTAGGCTGAGAATCCCTGCTGATTAAATATAAGTCGGTGATGCTGGTGCTATGGTGATCCTGGACTAGGGAAGAGAAGCCCCTGGAAACCTGAACATAACAGGCACAGAGACCAACACAGAGAACCTGCAGGCCACACCCAGAAGGAAAGAGAGTGGGGGTATTGACAAATAGTCAAATCGTCACGAATCAGCTCTTCAGCCTGATCTCGTGATGGGAAATGGAAAAGCTGAATTGGAAAGCTGCCTGTTCCTGTGTTCCTTGTTGTTTCAATTGCTAAAACTAAATTTCTGATAATTTACAGAGTAAAGCAGTTTCCCCTTGGGATGCTGAGTTGCACCTCCACAGGTACGTGGCTCTGGCCAGGCCCTCAGGGAATGGAGCCTGAGGCAGCCCGAGCCAGCCCTGGAAGGAGAGGCCATCTCACCAAAGAGCAGACCCCCTGAGCAGAGCACTTAGGAGGGTCCTTGCTTGAGCTCTCTAGTGGTCCTCTCGGAACAAACCTTCTATGTAGATAAGGAGTCGCAGGCCCCAAAGGGTGAGCCCATTGTCTCAGGTCCCACAACTGCTCCAAAGAGAAGCTCAGAGCCTGGATTTAAACCCAGGCCAGCATGGCTTTGAAGCTTCTGGTCCCTGCCTAACGCAGTGGGTGCATTGAGGCTCACTCAGGGAGGGATGAGAGTTGTAGCCATCTGGAGCCCAGGGCCTCCTGTCTACTCAGCTGCCCACTCAGACACACATCATCAATACTGCATCAGAGTCAGAGCATATGAGCCCCCAAGTGTGGACATTAGGTCTTTGACTCATCTCAGTGGCTCTTACACACTCTCCAAATGGACTCCTGTGTTGCCTTCCTACAGTCTGCTGACCGTGCATTTATGATAATCAGTGCTTGGCATGTGTTTCCCTGTTATTGCCACAAGCCAAGCCCCACCCCTTCTCCCAGGCTGCAGTCCAATGGCCCCTCCCCGAAGACCATCCAGCTCTAAGCTTCCAACACCCTCCTCGGTCTCTGCCTCCGCATTCTGCCCTCTCCAGGGATCTCCTCTGCATCCACTGTGAGAATGGATTTTATGAACTTTCTAACATGCTCTAAAGCAGGGGTTCTCAACTCTGGCTACACATAATATTCATCTGGGGAGCTTTGAATAAAAACACAGTATCTGAACTCCAATCCCAGATCTTCTGTTTCAGGAAGTTTGGGCATCCAGGCTCAGGCAAAGATGCATCGTTAAAGTTCCAAGGATGATTCTAAGGTACAGCCAGGGTTGAGAAACACTGGTTTAACAGACAGAGATGTCAGTTTGGGGATGAGAGTTTGAGTCCTGCTTCTAGTACTAATTAGCTGTGTTAGTCACCCTGGTATAGACTTCTTTCCAACCTTAATTTGCCTGTTCTTCATATAAAAATAAGAGTACTCACCCAGATATCCAACACAAGGGGGATGTAAAAGTGTTCCAGAGATAGTAAATAGCAGCAGCATGCATTTGTCAAATATTTATTCAGCCTTTACTCTTAATGCACGCTTGATGAGGTTTTTTTGGCAAATGCACATGACTGTTTTCATTGTCATCACTGACTCTAGCATCCCTGCCATGTCTGAGGCCATCTGTGCACAGGTACAAGATTCTGTCATCCACAGTGAGAAGCACTGAGTTACTAGTCAACAAATGTTTGTTCAATGGATGGGTAATGGACAAATACATATGTGTTGTCTAAGCTTCAGGGAAACAAAAATCTGTGAACACGTTTAGTTTTTCCAAAATATCTAACAAGGCACATACTTATAGAACACAGTGATGTAGGGTAACAGAATGTAAGAATATTTCTCCAGCTTGTTATCTAGAGTGAAGTCACAAGTGGTGTCTTTTCACTTCTTTTTTATATAGCAAGCAAGCAACTGTATTTGTCTTGCAAAACTACTGCCATTCATTCAGACCCCAGCGCCAGCTCTCCAATTACCTGCAGCTCTGAGCACAGCTGAGAAAGTGTTTCTTCAACAGCAAGGGCCTCTAGAAAGAAAAAATAAACTGTATGATTCAACGAACACATAGTGAAACGCAGCAGTTGCTATTAAATGAAAAAGCAAAGTTTCACATTGGCATTAAAGTCACAGAGACCAACACATTGCTGAGGACCTTCTGTCTATTCTAACTTCCCAATGGAATTGTGCTTATCGGGAGAATAAACCTGATTGGAGCCATGAACTGAGTACTAGATAAAAGCCAATATCACCCCATGCACACAGTTATGAGAAGCAGCACGTCCCAAATTCATACAGCACTTGTGTGGCCCAGAGAGATTCCACGTTTATTTCTATTTTTGCAGGTACACACACACACACACACACACACACACACACACACAGAGAGAGAGAGAGAGAGAGAGAGAGAGAGAGATACATCTGTGCATCATATACAGAACATGGATTTGAATCTCTATCTTAAAGATAAAATATCAGAAGCCCTGAGAACCTCCTGCTCAGCCCCACCGGCTCTGATACTGAAGAACGTGGCCATCTTATTAACAGAAACCAGGTGGCCTCTGGCCATTTGTTTTCATGGTCACAGTTGTGACTGGGTTTGAACTCTCCTCTGGTTCCATGATGCTGTGGTCAGTCATTTGTACATGGCTCTGGCATGGATTTTAATTAAAGCATGCTTGCCTAGGTGAGTGGAAACAATCTCCTAGCAACTGATGGTCCTTGCTGATGATCTAATTAGTAGATACCTCTCTACTTCACTGCTGAACTCAGGTCCCTGAACTCCACAAGGCAAAATGAACTTTTGATACACTATTCATGGCTATGTATTCTCAGTGTCTAGCACAGAATCTGACACATAGTACATGTCCAGTAAAATGTGATGAGGGTGTGAATGAACAAATAAATTCAGCTCCTTTGAATAAAATATAATATTAAAAGTTATATCAGGAATCCAACAGCCACTGAAAAATCTCCATTTTTTTCATTTGAGCTATATAAAGTCCTTCTGATTCTGTACATGTCTTGCCTGCATGCATAAGATTTGAACTTGAAAAAAATTCAATGATTGCATGATTCAAAGAGTAGTGCCTGAGTACAGGATTTGTCTAAGATGTGAGAGCTGATAAAGCTTATGGTAAGAAGGCTCCGGATTCAATTCAACAACTGTAACCTTGTACCTACTCCTTTACTCTACATACCAGAGAGAGTACAGCAGGGATCTGAGGGGAATCAGCTCTCAAAGGCCTCAGTCTAGCTGGGAAGCAAAATACGCAAATACACCTTTTTTACGTGATGATTTCAGTGCAGCAACAAACAATGAACAAGGCCATTGACCCAGCCAAAACCACAGTTATCTCAGCAGTTGAGGTCTAGGGGTAAAGATAAGGAAGTCAAGGTACCTAGCAGGGTTCTGATGTTGAAATGGGTGTTATCCTTGAAAAGCAGGCTGAGGACTTGCCCTCTGTTCTAGAGGCAATGAGGCCTTATTAGAGAACTTTGAGCAGAACCAGGACATATCACCTGTTGTTACTGAGTGTGACATGATATAGAGGACTCTGCCCCAAGGGATCAGCACAGGATCCCTGAGCTTCTGTCATGGATCTGTCACACATCACTGTGTGATGCTGAGCAACGCTTTTACCTCTCTGAGTTTCAGGACCACCGTCTGTCAATCAACAGAGATTCAAGCCCACTGATTTCCATGTTGTCTCATCTTTGGAAAATCCATGTGCAAAAGTCAATTGATCCCAAGATAACCAAATGTAATGGATACTAAGAAGTGTCTATAATCATCCAGATCAAGCATATATAGATGCATATGTGTATATATATAGTTCTTTGAGGATTGTTTTACACTCTTGTAAGTTACAATTCCATAATTACAGCTTAATTAAGAAAAGGCTATAAACTAGCATTTTCCTCTAGAAAGCAACCTAAAATTATGCAGTGGGGTGGCAGGTGTGTAATAGGTAATAGATGTCTAGCAGATGAATGCGTGAGTGAATGAATGTGCCTTAAAGAGCATGTGTCTTCTCTTACTGTATTTGCATTTCCCAGATCCTCTCCTGCTAGAATAATGAAAATCACAGCCCAAACCTACTTGGACCAGTGTTATTCCTGTGACATTTACAAAAGCATGCCTGCTTTTTCCCATCCCTTGTCTGGAGGAGGCACATGGGCTGCTGGGATGGGCTTGCCCCTGTCCTGGGCCCTTACCCAGCTCCGTGTGTGGCAGCTCCGGGATGTCCCGCATGATCACCAGGAAGTGGAGACGGAGTCCCCGATAAGCGTGGAGGAGCAACAGGCACAGGTCTCGGTGCCACTTGTGTGCGTGCTGCATGCAGTTCTCGGAGGTGATGTAGAAGCTTCCCTACGGAGTGAAACAGAAACAGGGGTTGAGGCATACTGCACCCGGCCCAGGTAGCACAGGGCCCTGATGCTCCATCTGCCCGCACCCACATTCACAAATGTTTGGAGGTTCAGGGAAGGAAGCAGACCCCATCCTGAGTAAAACTGGAACATGGTTGAAGATTCCAAGAAAAAGAGAGTCCTGAGCTGCAATCGCTTCTTTATCCCTCTAGGTAAGAAAACACTGAAATCTGCCACACCTTTGTCTTATATTCAGATTAAAATAATAAAATAGCAACGATAATCACAATAATAATAAATGATCGTGAAGGTGATTAGGATACTGGCCTCACAGGTTTGAGACAACCAAGTGGCCCCACTTACAAGCTGATATGGTTTGGCTCTGTGTCCCCACTCAAGTCTCACCTTGAATTGTAATAATCCCCACGTGTCATGGGAGGGACCCAGTGGGAGGTAATTGAGTCATGGGGGCGGGTTTTTCCCATGCTGTTCTTATGACAGTGAATAAGTCTCACGAGATCTGATGGTTTGATAAAGGGCAGTTCCCCTGCAAATGCTCTCTTGCCTGTCATCATGTAAGACATGACTTTGCTCGTCCTTCACCTTCTGCCATAATTGTGAGGCCTCCCCAGCCATGTGGAAGTGTGAGTCCATTAAACCTCTTGCCTTTATCAATTACCCAGTCTTGGGTATGTCTTTATTAGCAGCCTGAGAACGGACTAACACAAACCTCCTTTCCCCACCACTGCAGGGTACACTATAGAGGCCATGGGACAGGTGGCTGTGGGCTCCTTTTCATAGAGAGAGAAGAAATTTAGAAAGTCCTTTGCAGCAGGTGAGTGAGCAGTAGGTCATGCTGAAAAGGAGGAAAAGAAAGTGTCATTGTAATGTAGAAAGAAGTTGTGAGGTTAAGTAACCAATGCTGAAAGCACACCTGTAAACAGCTCTGCACACACCTGTAAACAGCTCTGCATGTGAGCATGCAGTATCACAACACTGTAACACTATATTTTGTTTGTAGAAATAGAATGGATTAAACTGGTAGAATTACAAACTAGTTTGTCCAATGAGGAAAAGACACCTAAGTCTACAGTGCACTTGGAGACCTAGGCATGATGAAAAGGAATGAACAGGATGGTCCTTTCTTGCCAACTCAACAGAGAAGGATGTCTTGAGGTGAATTTCAAGAGAGATTTGTTCTTAGAGCAGAGAAAGGAATTGTGTGGGAAAAGGCCTGGGCACATAGGTGGGAGTCTTGAGTAGTGCCCTGGTGCCCATCTACTGCTCACATGGCCGTGATGGGAGGAGGCAGTGGCTCTTCATGTTCCCAGGCTGCCTTGCTTGCCTGCTGGAAGAAACACCAGGTGAGGAATTGGTGGCATTTCACTTTGACTTTCGTGAGTGAGTCTGCACAGCCAATGACCAGAGAGCCTCCTGCCTTGCTTGGTCTCCTTTCTCCTAGCTGCCATCCAATAGGGCTGAGCTGATCCAACGTGGGCTGGGCAAGTCTCCTGGAGTCGACACACATCTGCACATCATCTGCACTCCCAAGGGTGTTGTATAGGCAGATAATGACGGGCACTATTATACCCTCTCTAACCACCATACCACAATGATTGTCACGTGTGATGCAAGGTGCTACAAATTAGGAAACGGATAGAAGTCTCAGGCCTGCCGCCATCTACCTCTGATACTGTCTTAAGTGAGAGACTATGAGAAACCAGGAGAGGGTCACTGAGTTGTGCTCTCAGGAGCAACATCTGTGCAGCTGTAAAGCAGGACGGGTGGAGGAACTGCACTGCGTTGTCCTGCGGGTGCAACAGAGACCTCAGCTGATGCCGTGGGGAGTGCTGGGCCTGCAGAGTTACCCGGCCTTGGGGCAAGGACCAGGTCTTTGTACCCGTTCACTGATCAGTACTTGGTGTGGGTTACCCTATGTATTAGTTCGCTTTCACAGTGCTATAAAGAAATACCTGAGACTGGGAAATTTATAAAGGAAAGGTGTTTAATTGACTCACAGTTCCCCATGGCTGGAGAGGCCTCAGGAAACTTACAATCATGAAGGAAGGGGAAGCAGGCACATCTTACAAGGCATGAGGAGAGAGAAATGCAAAGGAGGAACTTCCAAACACTTATGAAACCATAAGATCTCATGAGAACTTACTCACTATCATGAGAACAGCAGCGGGGAAACTGCCCCAATGATCCAATCACCCCCTCGCTCAACATGTGGGGATTACAGGTTCTTCCCTTGACACATGGGGATTACAGTTCGAGATCAGATGTGGGTTGGGACACAGAGTCAAACCATATCACCCTAGCAGGGAAGTGTGACCTTGGGGGAGCAGCTCTCTCCAGATAGGGCAGTCTCCATACTTAGCTAAATTGCTGTTGGCCACCAACATTCCCAGCAGTGTGAAGAGCGAATGGCTCAGGTCTGAAGGCAGGGCTGGACATCACACCACAGAGTACAGGAGAGAGACCCTCTGCAGAACTTTACCCTCCATGGCTCGCATTTCTCAGCTCTGAAACCTGGCCTTGGATTAAAAGCTTGTTAAATTCTTTCTGATTTGAATTTAAGACATTCAGCAGGTTTTGGAATCAGAAGACTTGTCCATTTTAGAACCAGAAAACTGGTTCTAAACCAACTGCCCTGTCTGCGTTCAGGGTAACCCATGTATTCACATTTCTCAACTTTCCTATTATATTAAGGTTTAATACAAAGAAGCCAGTACAGCTGTAGAAAGTCGAGGAGAGCTTGTATGCAGCACGGAGCACATCAGACCAGCCAGATCTGTGGAGCAGGAAAGAAGTCACTGCTTATGAAGCATCTAGATAGTCCTATTGTACTTTATCTCCTTTGATCTTCAGCAAGCACCATGAAAGGCAGATACTCTCATTTTGATTTTTAAAATAGAATATACATATGGTGAAACAAAACCCTACCAATATCATCAAAGTAAACACAACATGAAGTGTCCCATTCCCCATAGTCTAATAATTTTTTTTTCTTGTGGATTCTTCTGGAATACTGCCCATCTATGCTCTAGTATATGTATACATACTTACTATATGTGTGTATGTCTTGAAAACATGCACAGTCACACTTACAAGTTGGAGAACGCTCCAGACATTTCTCTGTTTCTTGCTTTTATCACCAAACATTGGAATTCGTTCTGACCAGATCAAACAATAATAATAGAAACTCTTATTTCCATTTCATAGATCAAAAGACTATGACTCAAAGAACTGAGTGACATGTGCAAGGTCACTCTGCTTGCCAGCAGCAGAAATGCTTCTCAGGATTCAGGGCTGAAGCAAGGCTGCCCTTTCTCGGCATGCCACACCTGCCTCTGAAACCAGGCCTGGCAGAGAACACACGCTGGACAAAGCTCCGCTTGCTTTGACTGAGGCATTCAAGTCCTGCAGTGTCTCTGACAGCTGTGACTAAGCAGAAATGAAAGCAGAAAGGGGATTAACAAAGGCACCGAATACAGTAGTCATGAATCCCCAGTTGGCCTCAAGCAGTCCTGAGAATCCCATTTTCAGGTCCCGCTACCTGCCACAGCTCCACTGTCCCATCACCCTGGTCATCACCCTGGTCTCATTCTGCAAAGCTTCAGGACATATTAAAGAAGGCAAGGAATCTATGAAGTCTCTTATCAAGTTTGACTTTTAAAACTAGACGCCAATGTCATAGAGATTTTTCAAGAGACACTTAAAGAAAACTTTGGGGAATCTTCACGAGGCTGATTCAGTATGATTATTGAAATAATAAGTCAAAATGCTAATCCAAAGAGAAATCCTGAAAAAAATATTTATGGCTAGAGAGTATTATAAACGAAACAAAACAAAACAAAACAAAAATAAACCTTCCATTCTTCATAAATTGCTCAGCAGCACGACATATTGAAAGTGTGCGATGCACTGCAGAAAATCCCATTTGTCAGTCCTGCAGACCTGCAGAGTCAGTGTCAGAGTGGACGGGCCAGTGTGCGTCCATTAGAATTGCATGAAGAGCATGGAAAAACCTTGAGCCATTTCCCTAGCACAAAGCAGTAACATTTTAGCAAGTCTTTCCAGCAATCTGAAATGAAAACCCTAAATAATAAAACAAGAATCAAGCAGGCAGGCAGATCACTACATTGTGAATGAACTCGCAGATAGAAGGTCCCTGGCCTGGGCCTGTCCCACAACAGAAGCAGGACAAAAAATAGGCACCTTTCAGCTGAGCACAGTGACTCACACCTGTAATCCCAGCACTTTGGGAGGCTGAGGCGGGCGGATCACAGGAGGTCGGGAGTTCGAGACCAGCCTTACCAACATGGAGAAACCCCGTCTCTACTGAAAATGCAAAATTAGCCGGGAGTGGTGGTGCATGCCTGTAATCCCAGCTACTCAGGAGGCTGAGGCAGGAGAATCGGTTGAAACTGAGAGGTGGAGGTTGTGGTGAGCCAAGATCATGCCATTGCACTCCAGCCTGGGCAACAAGAACAAAACTGTCTCAAAAAAAAAAAAAAAAAAAAAAAAAAAGGCACCTCTCCCCTTCTGAGACCGAAGTAAGTCCACTGCAAATGGGAAAATATTTGTATGGTTAAATATGGAGTCTGCAGCATGAGATAAAGGGAAACAGTCTGTTTTTTGTTTGTTTGTTTGTTTTGCTTGAGATAAGGCCTTGCTTTGTTACCCAGGTTGGAGTGCAGTGGCGCAATCATGGCTCATGGCAGCCTCGATCTCCTGGGAGCAAGTGATCCTTCCACCTCAGTCTCCTGAGTAGCTGGGACTACAGGCATGTGCCATCACACTTGGCTAATGTTTTAACTTTTTTGTGGAGATGAGGTCTCACGATGTTGCCCAGACTGCTTCTGAACTTCTAGGTTTAAGTGATCCTCTCTCCTCCGCCTCTCAAAAGTAGTGGGATTCCAGGCATGAGCCATGCCCAATTAGTCTTCGTTTTTGCTTTCCCACTTCCTACCAATGTCACCTTGGGGAGGTTTCTTCCCCTCCCCACACAGCAGGTTCATCACCTGAAAAGAGGGCACAGTTCTGAAATCAGCGTCAGAGGGTTGCTGTTAAGGATTAAATGAGATTATTCCAGCAAAATGCAGACTTATGTAATGCTCCAGTGTAAAGTCAGTGCACACTAAGAGGAACTTTTGCTTACTTAGGACATGCTCATTGACGGCCTCGGTGAACGTGTCTATGGATGGTGCAGCTTAAGATTCAACAGTGATCCACTTAGAAGCCTAAGAATGAATTTTAACTTAGTGGGGAGCTCCACAGGGAAACAGTTTGGTTTTGAAGGCAGAATCTGGAGTCAAACAGGCCTGTACCTCGCTCACAGTGGCACCCTCACTAGCAAGTTGCCTGAGCTAGACCTTTAACGTAGGAAATGCCAGTTTCCTAACGAGGAAAGTCAGGATAAAGTTAGTTAAAATGCTTATGGAGTGCTTGGTTTACATACAGTTTAGTACTTGATAACTGTTAGCTAAGATGTTTTACTTTCTACTTCATTTATTTCCTAACAGAGTATATACAAATCAGACATAGCTAAGCTTGTTATCAACTCTTTCCTTTTTGCAAGTGTCTCTCAAATCTGCATCTCTACATCTAATTCCTGCACTGGACTCTAGATCTCTATTGTCTAAACTTCCGATTGGCTGGCTTGCCAAGCTGTCACAAAGCCATCTTACATGGAGCTCACCAGATCCTTCTTTTCCTTCTGGTCTTCCTTAACGGACCCCACTTTTCCCAACACCCAAGAACACAACAAGTTCTTCCAGATTCCAGACTTCATTCTCACTTTGAGCATCTGTCAGAACGTCCTGATGGTTCTACCTCTAAAACTCTCTTACCTCCGCCCGAGGTTGAGTCGTCTCTATTGCTTACTTGAATTATTAAACACATCCATCTAACGTGTCTTGCTGTTCTGATCTTACCTTCCACTGCAGCGCCTGTCTGTGCAAGCGGGTCATATCATTATCCACTGTTTGTAAGATAAAATTCGAATTCTTTTGTTTGCCATTCAAGGACTTTACACCTTAAAGCAGTAGTCCCCCTCCTTTTTGGCACCAAGGACTGGTTTCATGGAAGACGATTTTTTCCATGGACTGAAGTTGTGGGGGATGGTTTTGGGATGATTCAAGAGTATTACATTTACTGTGCACTTTATTTCTATTATTATGACATTGTGATGTACAATTAAATAATTATACAATTCACCATAACGTAGAGTCAGTGATAGCCCTAAGCTTCCCGGAACTAGACGGTCCCATCTGGGGGTGACAGGAGACAGGGACAGATCATCAGGTATTAGATTATCAAAAGAAGTGAGCAACCTAGATCCCTCCCATGTACAGTTCACAATAGGGTTCATGTTGGGAATCTAATGCCACCACTGACCTGACAGGATGTAGAGCTCAGGTGGTAATGTGAGTGATGGGGAGCAGGTGTAAATACAGATGAAGCTTCACTGGCTCACCTGTCACTCACCTCCTACTATGCAGCCCAGTTCCTAACAGGCCACAGGCCAGGACCAGCCTGTGTCCCAGGTTTGGGGACTGCTGCCTTAATGCATCACATTCCCAGACTCACCTGCTATCTCTTGTTCTCCTCCAGGACTTTTGTGGCACTTCTCTACAGGGCCTGTACTCTTGCTGCGGGAAACGTCTTTCCGAGTTAACCCTACTCATCACCAAGACGCAGGTCAAATGTCACCTCCTCTGTGACATTCTCCAATCATCCCTTCCTCATGCATACTTCGTTAGACCAATTCTTCCTGTATCTCTCATTCCAATACTCTCTGAACGCTTTGGGAGTAAAAGACTTTTTTACTTTTAGTTTTATTTTCAGGTTGTCTTTGAGACTGAAACAATTGGCACCTGATTTCACTGAATACACAGAGAAAGAATGAACGAATGAGTGAGTCGTAGCATCCTCTACAGGGCACCCCAATGGCATGACAGTGTAGACCTGATGTATACAGGCCTGGCCCCAGGGTCCACCTTACCCTCACCACCTCCCACTTTAGAATCGGGGAACATCCACACAATGCTGGGATTTGGATTAGGATTTCCTAGATTACAGTAATAATGATGCTACAGAAATGTATGTCCTATAGAAATGTACTTGTTTATACTTTATATGGAATATGTAGGTAACCCGATTTTAACTCAGCCTGGGATAAATACTGATAACTTTCCAACATGATTCAAAGAGACCCATAAAAGCAAGACATATTTTTAACCGAGAAATATCAATACATTGTTTGTGTTACAATTACGGAGGAACTCATAAATGGAATTGGCTTCCAATATTCCAGAGGTTTACTGAAAAAAGAAATTTAAGGTTGATCAGACCTCAAAATACCCAAATCCACATAATGTACATATATAATCAGGTTTGCGTGCCTGGTGCTATTCTTAGTTCCTGGATTTCTCTTCTTGGTGATTCAGTGAGTTTTACATTATCCCCTTTTCACTGATAACAAAACAGTATCATCATAAAAAACAGCTAACACTTACTATTTGACTCTTAAATGTCAGGAATTAAGTGCTTTCTGTGTATTAAGCATTTAATTCTCTTGCCAATCCTATGCAACAAGCCTGAGTACTTACACCCATTTTGGAGAGTGGAAAAGTGAACCTTAAAAGGATAAATAACGTTTGCAGGTCTCACGGCAAGAAAGCGGCAGCTCAAGAATCCAGACATGATGTGCTGCTGGAAGACCCCCTACTTTTTCATCTCGATGCTGAACTTCCTCTTTGAACTGAGCTTCAGGCAGTTTAGATAGTTTGCCTGTGTTCACACATCTAGGAAACAGTCGAGTTGAACTTCTAACTCAGGTCAAGGCCCAGGTTTAAAAAGGAAACCAGCTTCATCAATTACAAAGAGAAGCAAAGCCTCTTGTGCCAGCTGTAGCTTTGCCGCTAACTAGCTGCGATCTGGGAAAATCGCTTACCGTTCTGGCTCTTTAATACCTTCTCTGTCAGCCACAAATTGCTGAGCTTTTAGTCAGCAATACCTAAATTATGTGTCCCTGTACTCTGGATTGTGGCGACCAGCTTTGAGTTGAACGGCAAGTACTTCTCATCAAAATTTAAAATATGAAATTCAAAATGGCTTTTCTATTAATACCACTGGAGTCAAAGGTACCCATGTTGTCTCCTCATTGACATTCCAGGGAGTGTATCTGAGTATGAGAAAAAGAGAGCAGGAGCTGCTGGACTAGAACCGCGGGGTGGGGGTAGGAGTGGGAAGGCAATTGAGAAACCTGAGTCAAGGTCATGTTCTGACCCAGGTATCTGCTCCATTCATTATGCATGTATGGTCTTGCTGCCCTCCCACTTCACACAGCTCCAGCAGCACCTTCACCTACACACAGCTCAGCATCTCCTCTCCACCTACACAAGACTCCAGCATCCCCTTCACCTACACACAGCTCCAGCATCCCCACCGTCCAAGCATACTTCAGCATCCCCTCCACATACCCAGGACTCCAGCAGCACCTCCACCAAAGAACAGTTCATTATCGCCTCCACATATGCAAGGCTCCAGCATCCCCTTCACTACCCATAGCTCTATCATCCCCTCCACTTACACCTACACACAGCTCTATCATCCCCTCCACCTATGCACAGCTCTACCATCTCCTCCACCTACCCAGGGCTTCATCATCCCCTCCACCTACACACAACTCTATCATCCCCTCCACCTACACACAACTCCAGCATCCCCTCCGCCTACCCACAACTCTATCATCCCCTCCACCTACACAGAACTCCACCATCCCCTCCACCTACACACAACACCAGCATCCCCTCCACCTACCCAGAACTCTATCATCCCCTCTACCTACACACGACTCCAGCATCGTCTCCACCTACGCATGGCTCCAGCATCAAAGGATCCTAAAAGTGACTGTTGAGTGATCACAGAGACATCTACATGGCTCTGTCCACATGAGAAATAAACTCAGTTTTGTGTTCTTCTCCCTCTATAAATCTGTTGTACTACTGTGTCCCTCATGGAAAGCAGGGAGAAAATATTGATCATCTTCTATTCTCAGCTACTTTAACATAGTTGGCAATAACTCTGTGTGGTTGACTGAAACAAGACTTTTTTTTTTTTTTTGAGACGGAGTCTCGCTCTGTCGCCCAGGCTGGAGTGCAGTGGCGGGATCTTGGCTCACTGCAAGTTCCGCCTCCCGGGTTTACACCATTCTCCTGCCTCAGCCTCCCCAGTAGCTGGGACTACAGGCGCCCACCACCTCGCCCGGCTAGTTTTTTTTTTTGTATTTTTTAGTAGAGAAGGGGTTTCACCTGGTTAGCTAGGATGGTCTCGATCTCCTGACCTCGTGATCCACCCATCTCGGCCTCCCAAAGTGCTGGGATTACAGGCTTGAGCCACCGCGTCCGGCCTGAAACAATACTTTTTGTGTATGGGGTGTGTGTGTGTGTTCTGTTTGTTTGTTTGTTTGTTTTTCTTTTTTCTTTTTTTTTTCTTTTTTTTTTTGAGACTTGTCTTGCTTTGTTGTCCAGGCTGGAGTTCAGTGGTGCAATTTTGGCTCACTGCAACCTCTGCCTCCTAGGTTCAAGTGCCTCAGCCTCCCAAGTAACTGGGATTACAGGCTCCCGTCACCATGCCAGACTAATTTTCGTGTTTTTTAGTAGAAATGGAGTTTCATCATGTTGGTCAGGCTGGTCTTGAAGTCCCAACCTCAAATTATCTGCCTGCCTCGGCCTCCCAAAATGCTGGGATTACAGGCGTGAGTCACCGCATCCCGCCTGAAACAATACTTAAAGAAGATGAGGGTCTCTGTGAAGCTTGAGAGATGCCCTCAGCTTTCTGAAGGCTCCTGAGGGAGAGCTCATTGCATAAGATCCCACGGAGTGGAGTTAGAGCCAATGGATGGGCATTACAGGAAGGCACATACTGTGGGTGAGAAGGCGAATTTTCCACTCTTAATGCCTTTTCAACACGGAGGGACACCCATTAGCATAATAATCCTGGCCTTTCTCTGCTCATTTATTGGGCAAATGTTGAGTTTTGATTAAGAAACAGGTCTGCTTTGTTCTTCCTCAAAGGTGTCAATCTCCATCACTCTCACCCTGGGGTAGCCTGGTGAAGGAGGCATTCTGCAATAAAGGCTGGTAGCTGCTAGCACTGCCATACCAGGATGGGTAAGTAGTTAAATCCAGAGCTCACTACTCATGTATCTTTTGCCCAAAGACATAAACAAAATCTGTAATTGGTCCTATCCAATTGGTTCAGCACTCACTTGGGGAAAAGAAGGTATTGTTTTTCAGTGCTGCTTCACACCCAACTTCAGATTCAATCTCCTTGGATGATGAGGCCACTGAGGTTATCAGCAATCCACTGTGGACAGACTGCCTCAGAAGCCTCCTGTCACCCAGGGTGCTCAGGAATTGGGGTTTGGAGGGGGGGGGTGGCACACAGGAGAGTTGGTCAGTGTTGGGTAGACGGTTCGAATAGGTTAGTGGGTGGTGCTCCCATTTCAACAAATCTGTTTTGTTTATGGCACTTTTATATGCTGGATTCTAAAAATTAAAAAAAAAAAAATAGAAAATCATTAGCCTAAATGAATACTTCTGGAAGTCTCAGCTATTCCATTGTGATCCAGAAGGCAGGTACAAATTATGTGGCTGAAAATCAGACCTCAACAATCTTTTTGGCTCATGGTTTTCATTTCTTATTCCTAAATATTGTTGTCTTTCCTCTCTAAGTCTTGTTTGATACAGTATTTGAAAAAAATATTCTTTCTGATCCCGTTTATCTCAAAATGATTGCAAGGTGATTTTTAAAAATATATTTTGTGAGGCAAAGAAACAGAGTCCCACAAAAATATCAGCAGATTTAGAATTAGAGGAAAGACCCAGGGGCAAGTCCAGGCTTTGCTACTCCCTTTGGACAGAGACTTTGCTGCCCTCAGAAGGCAAGAGTGAGGACAAAGGGGAAACAGTTCTTTGCCATCAGAAAGCATGACAAACGTTAGTCTTCTGATTATGATTATTATTGGTAGGAATTCCATATTAATCCTTTCACTGATGTACTTAAGTGATATTTTATTTAGTAAACTAGTCAATTAGTCAATTCTTATATTGCCAAGAGATTCTGACCTATTCAGAACTTTTAAAAAATAACTCATTATTAGTTAGATAAGTTGATATATTGACTATGAATAATTCATAACCATCTTATAAATTACCTTAATACCTATGATGCATGTTGCATGAATACATAAATTGGTGTTATTAATCTGTTTGACTTTAGAGAACTATATTTTCACATTAGAAGCATTGTGGTTGGGTTTCTGAATATTCCTCAGCAATCAATGGGGTCAGTACCATTTATCCTCATGATCCTAACTGCTGGGGTTTTTTGGTGCTTCCTGTGTGCCCATCACTGTGGTGAACACTTGAGCTCCAGAGGTTAACCAATACTGTCCTCAACTGGAGGAGAATATACCCAAATTGAAGAAATCAGAGTCACAAACACATAATTGCAGCACAATGTGGTAAATATGATACCAAAGGAAACCATAGGATGTAGAGAGTGTGCGATGGGGCACCCAGAGCCATTTAACAGGTAGGGGTAGAAAAAGGCTTCCTGGAGAGATGCTGCTGCAGTTGGATCTTGAAGGCATAGGTAGATACATAAGGGATAAGAGAAGGGTGTGAGAAGCACAGAAGCCATCATAAACATGGGCATAGAGTAAGTAAAATAACAAAGTGCAGGGAGATAGAATCAGATGTGGGCTGCCAGAATCCAGGGGAGAAGGAGGAGATGAAACTCAATGGACAGACTGAATCAGGTCAGGTCATGGAGAGTTGGGCATAGCATGTTGATCAAGAATCAATTCCTAGGAAACTAGCATCATATTAGCTATGTCCAAACCATGTGATAGTGTGCCCTTCAGGGAGATACAGGGAGGCCTTTCTCTGTGACTCTGGCTTCTCACTGGCTCTGGTTTCTGGTCCCTCAAACCCTTAGGAAAGTTGTAATCATGGTATAAGTTTATATAAGTGGAATGGGCCAAGAGAGGTTAAGTCAATGGCCCCCAGTCCCACAATTGCTAAGATACAAATTTGGCATTCCAAAACAGCACAGCCTGACTCAAAAGCCAAGCTCTTTATCCCACATGGGACTATTCTGAATTCACCAGAATTAAAGTCCCCAAATAGAAGGGTGGCTTCTCAACTGAGGGCAAGACAATGGGAAAAGAGATAATGAAAACAGCAAGAGTAAGAAGAAACAGCCATCAGATAAATAGGATTAATTATGTAGAGTGTGAAGGGTTAAGCAATGATTACTCCCATCTCTGAGAGGCTAGTCCAAGATCATCAAATCCATCAAATCAGACATGTCTGCAGAATAAGTAAGCTATCAGTCTCGGTGCCTCTGGACGTTGTGACCATTGTGTCTGTTTCTACTTTGAAAGTTGCAGCGGTTCACTATGGTGCCTTAGAGATTTCAACTTCCATGCTTTTCTAATTTTAATTATACAAGGCATTAAATTCCTTCAGCTGACACTGGAGCAGGCACAGAGTCAGCAGCTATGACTCTCTTATTGTGAGTTCTAAGATCTCTTGTATGAATTTGGTCTTTGTCTCTCCCCCTACTATTCTTGACGGGTGTATTAGTTCATTCTTGCATTGCTGTAACAAACTCCCTGAGACTGGGTAATTTATTAAGAAGAGAGGTTTAGTTGACTCAAAGTTTGGCAGGCTTAACAGGAAGCATGACTGGGAGCCCTCAGGAAACTTACAATCATGGTGGAAGGTGAAGGGGAAGCAAGCACCTTCTTCACATAGTGGCAGAAGAGACAGAGTAAGGGAGGGAAGCGCCCCACACTTCTAAACCATCAAATCTTGTGAGAACTCACTATCATGCGAACAGCATGGGAGAAATCCATCGCTATGATCCAGTCACTTCCCACCAGGTCCCTCCCCCTAACATTGGGAATTATAATTCGACTTTGGGTGCAGACACAGAGCCAAACCATGTCAATAGGCTTTCTACACATGGTGCAGTCTGTAGGGAATCCAGAAAGTAGATCAGAACAGACAAGCATGGGAAACATATTCTGTGTTCTGATACCAAGCATACACCCACCTATTTAGCTCCTCATAAACTTCCTTACCTGAGCCTCACAGGGCATTCATTCAGAAACATATTCAATGTGGGGTGGGGGAGCAGAAATGGCCTTTCTGTCTCAAAATTGGACCATCAGTATGGGGCATGGCTGTGATTTGAATGAGGTGTACCTGATCCCAGAGCCATGCTCCTAATCACCACCAATTTTTGCCATTCTATAAAAGATGCTCAGTGCTAACGTTATCTCTGTCTTGGCTCCTGCAGAAAACACATCAGGCTGTTCTGAGGGATCACGAAGCCACATGGGAGACCACTTAGGGAACCCTGTCATATCAGAATATTTAATTCTATAGGAAAGCAGCTCAAAATAGGTCTGGCTCTTATTCAAATAACTATAGCAATCATAGAAACCAAAATAATAGTATTTGCATAATAAATTATAGCTTACCTGGGACTTTAAGATAAACTCTATAGGGTATGTATTACTATTAGTCCCATTCTACAGATGCAGAGAGAGAGGGGTTGATCTCTCAGACAGTGTCAAGAATCAACAGTTTCCTACAAAATCATTCATCAAAATTAATAGCCCACAAATAATCTGAGCATGTTTTAAGTAAAATTTGGATCATGTCAACAACCACGTTACATTCAAATATCATTGCATGGTTTTGGTAGCTGCATTTGCACAGGGTTTAAGATCAAGTTGTTAAACATATGGCCATGCTGAAGTGACAGTATTTATACTGCATTGCAATATTTTAAAATTGAGACTGGGGCATTTGACTTCTATTTAATGCTGCTCTGCACTTACTGACTGTTATTTGCTAGTATGCTGCTGAATGCTGTGAACACCTTCTATATGGCATATACCATGGATATATATGCAGCACATCTGCAATCATTTATTGCCTCCACTATAAAATAGCAATTATAAGTCCAGGCATGGTGGCACACACCTGTAATCCCAGCACTTTGGGAGGCAGAGACAAGCAGATCACCTGAGGTCAGGAGTTCAAGACCAGCCTGGCCAAGATGGTAAAACCTCATCTCTACTAAAAATACAAAAATTAGCCAGGCGTGGTGGTGCACACCTGTAATCTCAGCTACTTAGGAGGCTGAGGAAGGGGAATCTCCTGAACCTGGGAGGTGGAGGTTGCAGTGAGCTGAGATGCAGCCACTGCACTCCACCCTGGGTGACAGAGAGAGACTGTCTCAAATAAATAAATACAATAAAATAGCAATTATCTATTAGCAACGTGGCGAGGAGCAACTAGGGCAGATAGTGTAAGCAAGTGCTTACGGGAGAGCCTGACAAAGGATGGACACCTGGCACAAAACAGGTATTTGTGCTATGAGTACATAGAAGAAAGGTGTGCAGCCCTCACTGCAGGTGTAGGGGGAGTGACAGCCCTCGGGAAGAACTCTAAAGTAGAAAGAGGGATGCTTTAGAGGACTCAGCGGGTAGAGTGATGTTGCTGACCATCACACTGGCAACTGCACTATACAAATTGTGCCCCGCTTTTCCCCGCCGTGAAGAGACTGAGGCACAGAAAGGAAACAAGAGGAAACTAAGGCCCCATTTCCCTGTAGTCTCACAAACACAGCTGCCCCTCTGCCTTTTGCTTTTCAGGATTATAGACAGATGATATGCATAGGCCATTTCACAACTGGATTTGCTCACAATGACTCTGCAGACAGTAGTTCTTTAATTAAGGCAACTCAAGTCTACACATCATTCCAGTGTGGAGAATACTTAACAACCCACATTTGAAAATGCTGAATCTATCTATTAAAACATTTATAGATGGCACTTTCATTTTCTAGCATTTTACTTCCATTTGTTCGTCATTAAAAGCAATTCCCCTGACTGTGTGCAATGTTCAGCAATTTTGTTAGCAGTTGGCAAATTGGATTCTTAATATTTAATCTAATTGGGAACAACATTACACAACTCAAACTGAACAAGCAATGTAGTGGTCAGATCATTATAAAACCATAAACACCTTTCTGATGAATGTCTTTATTTTCATAGTGTGGCTTGAAGGTCCGATTTAAAACAAAAATACCAGTCTCCAATTTAATGTGTGCACGTTTCTTAAAAATTACTAAATAATCACTATGTGTGATATTTTTTACAACATGAGACATTGTCTGTTAAGTGAAATGAACATGAGCTCCACCATCAGGGTCACCCTAGATTCATATACTGGCTTTGTAAATTGTAAACTCTGAGATCGTGGCTAAGAAGTGACTCCTGAGAGTTCCCGCCTTCATGTGAAAACGCTGAATAGAACTACAAAAACGATATTGGAATGAGATACCACCTGCTGGATATGATTGTTGAAAAGACCAAATTATAGAATAAATTAAATGTCTGATATGTATTAAGCGTACTGCATGATCACTACATAAATAGTAGCCATGTGAATTAAGTAATAAGTCTTATTGTCATTAGTAGTGTTAATTCTTTCTATTAATATCATTATAATGCCAACAGCTTGTCATCTCATTTTCCCTCATAATTAGACCACAGTCCAGAGTTACAGGAGACAAACAGATGGAGGAATGGGAGAGGATGGCTAAATTCCGTGTGTTGTTTTCAATTTTATGTAATTTCTTTTTTTATTTTTTTAACTTGATGTCTTTGACTGCTTTAAGACTTGGCTCTCAGATCTGGCAGAAATAGCTTTTGGAGATAGAATTTTAGCTTGTTAAGGATCAGATGTGGAGAAAGTTTATCTCCCTTGCAAATTGCTGTTTATAGATTTAAGAAAGAGAAGGATGAATTTAAGCACTAGAATGATGCAAGAAGTAAAAATAAATGAAAATGGACTGAGGGGTTGTACAAAGGAGGGAAAGTCCAACAAACTCAGGAGTAGAGAGGAAGCAGCAAGCTCTAGTAGGCTGGAACCCACTTAGAGGACACTATCAAGGAGGCACCCACAATGAACAGGAGAGCTTGATGGATAGGAGAGCTTCTATAGCTTTGAAGACTTGTGGCTGGAAGTCTGCTCCCAACCCAACTGGATTCAACATAACTTTTGATGGTGTTCAGGATGGCTTTGTTGTGGGAGCCTTTCTAACTCAGGGACCAAAGCCTGATCATCCTCCTGTGGTTTCACGTTCACCTAATTTCTCCAAATCCAGCCTGTTCTGTCCCTGACACCAGTCTCCCATCCCAACACAACTGCATCTATATTCTATGCCTTCACCTTACCAAATCCATTGTGCAGACAGCCAGGTGATTGCCCCTGGTTTTTTCTCAACAGAGATCCCAGGAAATGAGAGTCCATCTCCTCTTGGGAACTGCTCTGCCATTTCCTTGATGCAAATGCAATTACTATTTCTATACAAAGGTAATAAACAATTCTATCAAGAATAATTATGATTCATGTTATTATGAATAGCCATATTTTAAAATTAAGTATAATACATGCACACAGCATGCTTAACATGGTGCATGTATGCATTTATTCAAGAATCACTTATTGAGCATTGTTTCTGGACTAAGTACCAAGCAGAACTCTACTAGGAAATGAAAATATTATTTGTATATGACTTTAGGTTAAAGATCCTTGTAGTTTAGCATGTGAGGCAGCGCACAGACTAATGATTTTAGGAGTCTGATAAGTGCTATGATAAATTTATACATAAATGCTATTGCAGCACAAAGAAAGATGTCTGCATCATTCTGGGGTCAGTTAAGAAAAACATCATGTAAAAAATAATCCTATTGTTTAAAATATACGGTTAGCCAGATAGACACACAGGTGAAAACTCCAGGCACCTAGATAAGGAAAAACCTATTGCGGAAGGGAAAAATAAAACTGATATGATTCTAGCAGAAAGTACAAGGTTGAAGCTAAGCTTAGACTCAGAGTCATAAAGCAGTATGAAGGTCTCTCTTGTTTGTTATGATGATAATTTTAAGATTCAGCACCTCAAATTAGCCTTAGGTGAAGATGGAGCAGGGGGAAGAGGATCAGAAAAAATTAAGAAAGTTGGGAGTCTGTGCTCTGTCTAGATAAGAAACAATTAGGACATATTTGCAGGCAGTGGAAGAAGGGGAAGAGGCAAAAAACACCAAAGACACAGTTTGTAGAAATCAGTCACTAACGTAGATGTAAGAGAGAAGAGGGGATCGGGGATAATTCTGAGGTTTCCAGTGACTCAAATAAACAACAGAGATTTTTCAAAAAGTTTTAGATCCTATGAAGATGGACATGATTAAATATCACATGATTTAATATCTAGAGTCTAACAGTCTGGGCTCAAACCCTAGAACCACCATTCACAATCTACCTAATCTTGGGCCAATTACTTATCTCTCTATGCCTAAGTTAGCTTATCTATAAAATGAGGGAAAACTAATAGATTCCTGGTAGGGTGCTAGTGAAGAGCAAATTAGATAATGTGTGCAAGAACTTAATATGGGAGACAGAAAACAGTAAATGCTCAAAATAATATTTTAACTAATAATATTCTATTAATTAATTGAAAGTGTGGACTCTGATCTGAATGTTGGCCATAGAGCCACTTCCCTTATATCTAGAAACTCACTACCATGATCCCTGGAAATAACTAGCATGTAGCAAAGAGAACATCAGACTTGGAGTCTTGAATCTAGCATCTAATATTTCCTAGATGGACAATCCTAGGCAAGTCACTTTCAGTCTCTGAGCCTCAGGCTTCCATTCTACGATAGAAGTTAACAAGTTGCAGAGGTGTTATTAGAAATAGTAAATGAAACAAAGGGTGAAGTGCTTTGGGACAGACAGAACATTATAGAACCCCAAAATCAGGTTGCATTAATTGATACATCAATAACAATTGTCAGTAAGTACAACTAAGGCACCTTGGGAAGATTGCATGGGCACTCCATTCTCAGCACCCTCTTCCCACCCATGAATGGCTCAGATCCTATAAGCGATGCAAAGTTTAGAGAAGCCCCCAGCAGATATTCTGGCAGCCATGAGCAAGCGTCAGTTTCTTTGGACATTCTCTTGGGAATGAGAATGAGATCAGCATAGAACAGGATTCTCTGTACTACTCAGAGAAAGCAATTAATGAGTCAGAGGGGATGGCAAAAGTCAGTGAGAAGCGATATTCATTTCCAATAACAAATACCAGAACAGACTATGTTACAGTGAAGAGTACAGTGTACCTGCTACTACACCTACAGACAAGGAGCCTGTCTGCACATGGAACAATCTGAAGACATGGTTCCAATAGGGTTTGCTTGTCATGTCTACTCCAAGAATAGAAGATCTGCAGTGAAATGGTGGCAGTGAGTTGCTGGTTGCCAATTAAAATCTAAACAACTACAATAACAATTTTTGTGAAGACCCTACCAATAAGACTTAGAACCATTGGGGGTTGGCTAGATAAAAGAGGACACATCTGATCAATTCTGAGATAAGCTTTCTTCAGACTATGTTTTAATAGCATGCACACTCATGATATTTATTGAGTTCCAGGTGCTTACACAGATGCTGAAGGTTATAGCATGAAGGCAGACATGTCTGCCTTCACCGGGCCTTCAGCCTATAGCAAAGACAGATAACTGTCTGCAGTGAGATTGGCATTGCACTAATGGAGAAAGGAAAAGGATGCAGGTAAGGGGTGTTGGGTAACGCCTGTCTGAGCCAGGAACATTCATTCTGAATCCTAAAGAATGGCCAAGGGAAAGCTTCAAAAAGTCAATTATCTGATGAACTGCCTTTCTCACTCATTTGGGCAATAAATACCTAAAGTCATCTGATGTGTTTATGAACAAGATGGCGGTTGGAAAGCATGACTGTTTCTAAGCCCCATTAAACAGCCAGTGATGGGTTGCTCATTGGAGAGTGAAAATCTGCTCTCTAAACTCTGATTAATCCACAGGAATCTTTGGCTTGGTAGCCTTTGCAATAAGCATATTCATGTAGCCTAACCCATGTTCTTGGAAGAGAGCTACAATCCTAACCATCTTATAAAGGGGGACACTGAGGCATGAGGACACATAATATGTAGGCTGCTGAGCTTTCCAGAGCTTTTGGGTATGGAGTCTACCAGCTTCTTCACTATATGGTTGTGTAACTTTGGCCAAATAACACAAACCCTTGTTGCCTTGGTTTCCTGATGCACGTGATAGTATAATAATAGTCACCTCAAAGCTGCCAGGGATAAGTGAGATAATCTATGTGTTGCCTGTCACCAGAATGACCAGTATCATCACCATTATCTGATACCTCACGAACATGCCCACTTAGGTCAAGAGTCTGGAAATTTTGTACAGATTCTATATTTATGTAAATAGTAACTACATGAAATAATGTGCTTCATGACTGGAATTATCAATATACTTCTGGATAGTCATATCTAGACAACAAAATGGTGTAACTGAAAAACCTCTTAGCTTAAGATGGGGAGAAGTGATTTGGAATTCCAATATTGTTCTCTGTAAGATAGGAAAAAAATATCTCTTGCCTCTTGCCTTCCATGTGAAGCTATTCATTTGTTCTCTCTTTGATATATTTCTTTTCTTTCTTTCTTTTTTTTTTTCTTTGAGACAGAGTCTCCGTCTGTGACCCAGGCTGGAGTGCAGTGGCATGATCTCGGCTCACTGCAACCTCTGCCTCCAAGGTTCACGCCATTCTCCTGCCTCAGTCTCCTGAGTAGCTGGGACTACAGGTGCAAACAAGCATGCCCAGTTAATTTTTTTATATTTTTAGTATAGACAGGGTTTCACCGTGTTAGCCAGGGTGGTCTTGATCTCCTGATCTTGTGATCTGCTTGCCTCGGCTTCCCAAAGTGCTGGGATTACAGGTGTGAGCCACCATGCCCAGCCGATATATTTCTTTATACAACAGCATTCGGTGAGTTTCCTCCTACGTGTGAGGTGCTGAGGATGTATCAGTGTTCATGAACTACTTGGTCCTTTCCTTCATGTAGCTTTTGTAGCAGTGGAGACAAAGTAGGAAGAGAAAAAGCTGAATATTACTATGAAACAGCCATGGGATAAAGACAAGAAACTGGAGGGATTCTTTTAGGCCATCTCCTAAATGTAAGGAATTCTTATTTCTGTATCAAAAATTACCTCTCTCTTCCAAACAATGAAACTATTAATGGAAGTCATATTTAACTCCCACCTCTTCACACTAAGTATAATTGGTAGACTTTAATGGGTGAAAATATAGTATTTATGGAAACATGATAACTAAGATTACTTCCAAATGTGTGAGCAACGAGACTTCAGGGGAAAATAAAAACGGAATCCATGTAGATGCCGTTCTTGAATTAACTAAAAAATGTGCATATGAGCAAAAATAGAAATAATTCTACTTCTATTACTTCTAATTAAAGCTATACTAAAATAATGAGAAAATAAAAGCAGGAGAAGGAAAAAGATGAGAGCTACCATTTATTCAATATTTACCATATGTCAATCACTCTACATACATTAACCATGAGGACAACCATAGAAGTCACATGGGGATAGCAATATGTCCTGCTCACAATCACGTATTAATTTAGTGCAATACCCATATACAAAATAGTGAACAGTTCAGAATTACAGATGTGGGTTACAATATGAGCTCTAATAATTTCCCTTAGAAAAGATGCCTGGTGTCTCAGATCCCCTGTTTGCTCCTCTACAAAGTAGGACTCATACTTAGAAATGTTCATGGGTGTTAGAAAAGTTGAAAAGATGATGTTTGCAAAAACTGAATATACAGCACAGAGTTACTCAATAAATATCCTTCCTCCTGTCTTTTTACCTGGGCACTGGATTTCTTGCCTTCTAAGGTTTGCTACAGGCCACTCTAGAGACCCTGTTCAATGCCCTGTTCCTTCCAAACTCATACACACACACACACACACACAGAGAGAGAGAGAGAGACAGAGAGAGAGAGATTTATGAATAGAATGTTGTCCCATCAGACAAGGCAACGCAGCCAAGAAACTGCTTACCAGGCACCAGTAAAATACTCCTCAAGAAAATGAAATTGAACCAAAATAGAAAATAAAACCATTTCTAAAATTCCAACAATAAAAATAAGTTGAAATGAGTTGAACGCATTTGCAGGTGATGATAAATATCATGTGCCTATTTACCTGGCTAACCTAGTGTGAGCTGTATCTGTAACTGCCATTAATAACCACACAGCTGAACACTAGTAATTTGGTCTCCATGGAAACAGAAGGTAATATCTGTACTACTGTTCCTAGATGGATCTTTTATTATTTCAATATTTGAAAGGTGATTTTTCAAGATGATAGAAACTGTAAAATATATTCAATTATGCATAACATGGGAGATAAGAAGTGTGGAGTTTCGAATACCCTTTGGTTTTGCTTATTTTTCAGGGAGAAAAAAAAATGACACTGATGGGGAGAACAGGTTGATATTTTAGAGGAAAGGATCACAATTCCCAGATCTCCTGTAATTTCTAACACTGTTAAACCTGGAACCTGTCCCTGGCAGCTTTCATCGTAGGGGTTGATTTACTGCCTTTAGTCATTTCACAGAAGTCCACCAGGCACCAGTGCATGCCCAGAACCCTAGTGAATTCAGGAAGGCCATTCGGCAATCACAAGGTGAGGTTCACAAAATCTGGGTAAAGATTTGAGATGGGGATTGAGAAAATAACAAAGAAGCGTAGTCTAAGATAACAAATGGACCAGGCCTCCTATTCCTCCACTAGTTAAAACAGAAAACCAGGGTCATCCTTGAATGTTCTTTCCTTCTTACTTAGACCTGTTCATTCTCTCTCTTAAATAACTCTGCCTCCCTCCCCCATTTCCTGTTGCATTAGCACGGATCAGGTTCTCCCTCAGAATACTACAAATGTGTTTTTACTAGTCAGCTCTTTCCCTCTAGAAACTCATGTTCTGGTAGAAACAGAAACAGATGCATATATGCTTGTGATAAGCAGTTCATATTAACTATTCATAGACAACAGCTAATAGGCTGACCTCCTGCCCTGGATGATCTCATGGATTTAAAATATTAACTCATTTGCTTCTCACCCCAAACACACTGATTGTTCTTGTTAGTATTATTTATATTTTATAAATGGCTTTAACTCATATACAAATAAGGTGATTTGCCTAAAATCACACAGACACATATGTGCACACACACACACACACACGTGCACTCATGTGCAGAATGTAACAAAGCAGAGAGTAGAGCATAAGCCATCTGGGTCCAGAGCCCAAGGTGCACATGGTGGACACTAACGCAGGTATATAATTTGAAATGCTTGGGTTGCCCAAAGGTGACAATATTACAAGTACCCCCTTGGTTGGGTCACCTTTCTAGCCAGGAGTCTAGGATAGGCCTATTGTTTCTTTCCGAGCGCTAGGCAAGTGGAACTCAAATGTCACTATAATCAGCAGCTGAAGTACCACCCTCTCCTCTGGGGTACCTTAGGAAGCTCTTGCTGCATGAACTGCTAGTGCGAGGCAAAAAGCATCACTGTTGAGCCTGGAGCCTCGGAAGCCACACTGCTAGGTGTGTGTCCCACACGACTGCTTACCAGCTGGTTCCTTGCCCTTTCTGGGCTTCCGTTTCTTCATCTTAAAAATGAGATGATGAATGACCTGCCTTATAGGTGGTCACTTCATTTAAATGAGTAAATAAATGCACAGAGCCTAGAGGCATATCTAATGCATTGTAAGTGCTTGGTAAGTATTGATGAGGAAGAGGGTGACGGGGATGGTAATGATGCTAGTGGTGGTGATGATGAAATTGAAAACAGCTACCACTTCTAAAACACAAGAACTCCCCCCAGCTATTTCAAGTCCTGTGTTCGTATTGCCAGTGTGTATTTCATGTCATGGTTTATAAGAAAATAGGAAATAGAACAACAACTAATTGCACATATATAAATGTTCAAAAGTCCCATATGAAAAGGAGAGTAAGAAGCAAGGGACCACTGCCTCAGCCAACAAGGAGAAACAAAGGTACTCACCCCTCTGAAATAAGTAAAATCTAGATAAGATAGGTGAGCATGTTTTTCAGGCTTTGCGTATCAGGCTGCATAGAGTAAAAATGAAGTGAGGCCTACTATTGTTTGTTCTAATATACTTCCTGAAGGGAGTTTCTGGGCCATGATGCAGAAAGGTGAAACCCAGGCCAATTCTAGCTGACTCTTTGTATTAGTCTTTTCTTGCATTGCTAGAAAGAAATGCCTGAGACTGGGTAATTTAGAAAGAAAAGAGGTTTAATTGGCTCTTGGTTCTGCAGGCTGTCCAGGAAGCATACTGGTTTCTATTTCTGGGGAAGCCTCAGGAAATGTACAATCATGGGAGAAGGAGGAGAAGCAGACACCTCTTAGATGGCAGGAGTAGGAGCAAGAGAGAGATCAGGAAAGTGTCACACACTTTCAAACAACCTGATCTCCTGAGAACTCACTCACTATACAGCACCAAGGGGGATGGTGCCAAACCATTCATGAGAACTCTGCCCTCATGATCCAATTACCTCTCAGCAGGCCCCACCTCCAACACTGGGGATTATAATTCAACATGTGATTTGGTGGGGACACAGATTCAAACCATATTACTCTCAGATTAGAGAAGATAGAATGCAAATTACAGGGAGTTTAGGTGGGCTAGAGTTCACAGGACAGAGTGCTGAATAGGAGAGCCAAGGAAACAATTCCCAGAGCTCATGCAGGACTGAGAATTAACTGATGTGTCAGAATGAAAAACTTCATAATTCATGGAATATTGAGGAGAAAACTCAGAAGGGCATTACCTCAGTGATTGGGTAAAATTAGCCCTAGCGTAAAAGCTGCTCTGATCCCACCAAACAAATCTCAAAAAGCAAACTTTGGAAAGATCAGATTCCAAGTAACTTAACCACATCCAATTACAAAGCTAAAGAATGCATAAGTATATATGAGTATGCACAGGCATGCACATGCGCACACACCCACACATACCCAGCACTGAAAAATATAAAACCACAATGCCTATCATTGAATACAAAACTACTAGGCATACAAATAAGCAGGAAAATGAAATATATATAAAGAGAAAAATCAATCAATAGAAACTAGTTCAGAAACAGCAGCAATGATAGAGCTCTCAGCAAGGACAGTTGCAAAGAGAAAGAAGATGATATACAGAGTGGGAGGTGGAGATGTGGAAGACAAAAAAGAGGAGATGGAGAGAGAGACAGAAGGGGAGCTGACAAAGATGCAGAAACAGAAGGACAACCAAGAGGTAAGGGGATAAACAGAGAAGCCATGTGAGTAGGGAGAGAGATGCCTGGAGAGAAAAGGCAGATACAGGAGGAGGAGCAGGCAGTGGCAGATAAAGGGATAAAACAGGATGACAGAAAGGGGGTCGAATAGCAATCGCCTGCCCACTGCTTCTTAACTTTTATCACAATTGCGACTCATACCTAATTGGTGCAATTATCTATTTATTCTATATGTGCCCCCTCCCCAAAGAAAAACTTCCCCACCAAAGCCCTGTCTGTCCACAAAGCCAGGATACCATCTGTCTTATTCACTGCAGTTTTACCAATGATTCAAACAGCCCATTGAATATAGCAGGGTGGCCCAAAGTTACTGAATATATTAAAGAAGAAGGGGACAAATATAACCATTATTTTACTGACCAGGCTGAAGAGGTTCGTTAACTTGCTCAAAGAAAAAAGGTAGTAAGTAGAATAATAGCATTTAGATGTGGTGGGTTTGGGGTTTTTTTGTTTGTTTGTTTGCTTGTAGGTTTTCTGTTTCTTTTTGTTTGTTTGTTTGTTTGTTTGTTTGTTTTTTTTAATTCTGAGTCCAGGATATTCCTAAGAGTCAGAAAACAAAATGAATTTTTTAAAAGATTCTGAAAAGCAACCCATGAGAAGTCTTTTAACTGCTCAATGAATAATTATTCTTAAATTATGGATTATATTTTCTCAAGTAGGACAACTGTGAGTACAGACAGCTCAGAGAGTCTTTATCCTGTATTTAGGAGAAAGACACATTGCCTTCTGCAGCTGCAGGTAGGTCTGAGACAATGGAATGGACAAGGCTTGGCTGTGTAGGAGGCTACTGTTGGGGACACGAGCCTCCTCCAGCCGTGAGCTGGGTCCTTTTCATGTTCAGATGCCAAGATTAGGTACACAGGTGTTAGGGATTATCTGCTACACTGGTCTTCTGTAGCTTCTCTACTTGTGTCACACAGGAACAGATAGTTTCTATTTCTGAACCTCCGTTTTCTTGTTCCGAAATGTCAAGGGTGATCTCTCCCTCTAACGGTTATCATGGGGTTAAACAGGAGAGAACAACAAAATCCATGTGGCAATGACTATTCCACTAGCGTCCATTTATGAGAAGCCTGCTAGTCTGGAAATGCACAGTGAAGAATAAACTACTTCCTCCAACACTTGTAGTCCAGGAGCTCTTGACTACAGAGACTGGCAAGAAAATAAGCAGTGACAATGAAATGTAGCAGTTGAAATGATAGGAGTGAGCAAAAAGATATTTGGGTCCCAGAGAAGGACCTCCTAAACCAACCAAGCAGCCAGGCAAGAGGGTGGGAAGTAGGTTAGGACTTCGGAGGAAAGAATGCTTGTGCAGAGTATTGTAGGAGCAATAAGAATTCATAAGGTAAAGAGGATCCTGAAGGAAATCCCAGGCATAGGAAGCAGCCTACAAACAAGTGGGAAACTGAGAAAGATCATGTGTTTTTAAGGATCCTTTGGCATGGGTTGAAGGGTAGAGGTGGCCAAGACTCTAAGGTCATTGAGTATTAAACAATCACAGACACATATCTTACTCAGAGCATTGTGCACTAGCATTGCAGAAATGTGCTAAACTCACATGTTCATCGTAGCACTATTCACAAGAGCAAAGACATGGAATCAACCTAATGCCACCAATGATGGATTAAAGAACATGTGGTACAAATATAACATAGAATACTATGCAGCCATAAAAAATAACAAAATTATTTTCTTTGTAGCAACATGGATATAGCTGGAGGCCATTATCCTAAGCAAATTAACACAGGAACAGAGAAACGTCACATGTTCTCATTTTTAAGTGGGAGCTAAACATTAGGTAAACATGGACATAAAGATGGCAAGAATAGAAACTGGCAACTACTAGAGGTGTGGGGTGGGAGGCAAGGGTTGAAAAATTAACTGTTGCATACTATGCTCAGTGCCTGGGTGACAGGATCAACTGTACCCCAAACCTCAGTATCATACAATGTACCCATGTAACAAAGCTGCATGTGTGCCCCCCGAACCTAAAGTAAAAGTTGAAAAAAATAAATAAAAATGCTAAAGCTAGGGAAATACCACAGTTGAAGAACATTGATAATTGCAGACCAAAGAATTGACAGCGCTCGGTAGTTAATACATTCAGGAAGGCGTAGGTGTCCAGCTGAGATGGAGCAATGCAGGAAGTCATCCAGCATCAAATACAGAGCAGGATTCATGCATGCACACATGCACACACACACACAGGCAATGCAAGAGGGGCTAGACAGAATCAAGACCAAAACAATTTTAAAGATACATGCAGCTAAAGGTTCCACATCATTGAGTAAGAACTGGCATGGAAGAACAGTACTACAATGTAGCTACTCCTAAACAGTTAAAATATAACTATTAACTGGTTGCATATGTTATGGACTTGATGTTTGCGTCTCCCCAAAGCTCATATGTTGAAGTCTTATTCAGAGGTAAGGCCTTTGGAAGGTCATTAGAGTTGGATTAGGTCATGAGGATGGGACCCTCATGATGAGGTTAATGCCCTGAAGGACATTATTAAATAGGCCAGACATAGAATATATAAATCCTGCATGATCCCAGTTATATGTGGAATCTAAAAAAAGTCAAACTCATAGAAACAGAAAATAGAAAGGTGGTTATTAGACACTGGCTGGGCAGAGGTGGGGAGAACAGGAAAGGCAGGGATGGAAAAAAAAAAAGGACAAATTGGTTCAAGGGTACAAAGTTTCGGTTAGACTGAAGGAATAAGTTTTAGTGATCTATTGCACGGCATGGTGACCACAGTTAATGATAATGTATATTTCAAAATTGCTACAACATAGATTTTAAACATTCTTACCACAAAGTAAAGGATAAGTTGGTGAGTGACAGATCAGATATGTTAATTAGCTTGATTTAATCTGTACAAAGTATACATAGATCAAAAGAATTACACTGTATCCCACAAATATATGCAATTATTATTTGTCAATTAAAAAATACATAGAAAGAAAATTAGATGGAACAACAAAAAAAGAGGAAAATATATGGATCTCTGTCTGCTCTCTGCCATGTACAAGAAGCTAGCCATCCGCAAGCCAGGAAGAGAGCCCTCACTGGACACTGGTTTTGTGGGCGCCTTGATCTTGGGCTTTTCAGCCTACAAAACTGTGAGAAATAAATGTTTGCTATTTAAGCCAAAATAAAAGAAAAAAGTAAAAGAAAAGAAAAACATTTTTCAATTCTCAAGTGCTATATGTGTATGTGTGTTGTGCAGGGGTTGGGCAGAGAATAGACACCTACACTATTGGAGGTCAAATGGTCTTAGAGTCAGAGACGTAGATTCGGGTGCACATAGTTTAATAAGGCACTGCTCTCGGAAGAAAATGATTGAGGGACCAAGATAGGTCAGGGCAGATGCTAAGCAAGGACGTATTTTCTATTAGTAATTGGGTTAAACTTGAGACAAGAGGTGGGCAGTCTTCCACACCCAGGTGCCAGGCAGTCATGAGTTGTGAGCAGGGACAGGTGAAGCTCTGAGCTTTCAACACCAACCCTCATAGCAACTGGCAGGTTGGTGGTGCATGGTTCTGGTAACGGAGATCTGCATACTATGCACAGAGGAGGGAGGAAGAAGTTCCAGTTATATTAAAGGTGTATGCTCATTCCACAGGGGCCTAGCGGAATCTGGAATTCATGAGATTTTGCAAGGAAATAGTCTTTGAGCCACGTTTTAGAGGTGGATAACTTATCATTATTATCATCCTATATAACAAGTCATCAAGAAAAATTAGCAGATAAAGTACATTGAAGTTCTAAAAAAATACAACTTTCTGGGAACCTACTGTGTGTGTGCGTGTGTGTGTGTGTGTGTGCACGCATGTCATTTTTTTTTTTCATTGATTCTGCAAACAAATACTGAGCATTAGTTTATGTTGAACACTATGGTAGGTCATGGAGACACTGTGATGAACAAGAACATCTATGACACCTGCCCTCATAGAGCATAGAGTCACTGTTATAAACTAAGACAAATGCACAAAAGGAAAGGAACAGAATTCTGTTACAATGTATGACAAAGGAACCTGACAAACCTAGGAGTCAGGAAAAGTTCTCCCAAGGAATTCACCTTTAAACTGATCTGAAGGATGAAGAAGGCCAAAGAGTAGGGGTTCTCCAGGAAGTGGGTGCAGCATGTGCAAAGGCCCTGTGGTTGCACAGAGCCTGGGTAACTCAGGGCTTTTTGTGTGTGTTTGTTTTGTTTTTAAGATGCAGTCTCACTCCGTCACCCAGGCTGGAGTGCAGTAGTGCAATCTCAGTTCACTGCAACTGCCACCTCCTGGGTTCAAGTAATTCTCCTGCCTCAGCCTCCCAAGTAGCTGGGATTATAGGCATGTACCACCATGCCCAGCTAATTTTTATATTTTTAGTAGGGATGGAGTTTCACCGTGTTGGCCAGGCTGATTTCAAACTCCTGACCTCAAGTGATCTGCCCGCTTCGGCTTCCCAAAGTGCTGGGATTGCAGGTGTGAGCCACCACATCCGGCCCTAACTCAGAGGTTTCTGTACAGAGTCTGGCCTCTCCAGAGCACGCTCCATGACAAACTGTCCTGCCTTCAGCAGGAAAGGTATGTTCTCTTCCATGTGGCCCCAGCTCCCAAGTTCACAACTGATCAGATCAGGGCAGACACGTGACCTAAGGGCAGCCAATCCCTAGGATGTCCAGTGACCTTTGACACGGCTGTTGCTAAAACCTCTGCTCAAATATGGGTGCTCATCTTTGCCCTAGTCAAACCAATAATCCTCTTTAAAGGTGTTTTCTGGGAAATAAGAACAGAGTCAGCTATTTGAGAGTGGGGGAGTGAAATAATTAAATACAAAGTGAATCCTCAAAGCAAGGGCAGCCCAGGCAGCTGACAATGGCACATTAGTAGGGACATTCATGAATAGGATCCTATCCAGCCCTGCTGGGACCTGCCTTGGATCCAGAATTTCTCACTCCAATTAGCAAAACTCCAGGCATACAACTGCTCCTACCTTTGGCATACTATGAGAGTCCTGTTGTTTTCTTACATTTATTATTGATAGCTTTATTAGGGGTATACTGACATACCAAAACTGCACAAACTTAAAGTATACAGTTTGGTGAGTCTGGGCATATGCGCATGTTCGTGACACCATCACCCCAATCAAGGAAACAGTCACATCCATCACATCTAGAAGTTTCCTTGTGCTTTCTGGTGTGTTTTAATTTTGTCTCCTTTTTTTTTTTTTTTTTTTTCTTTCTGTGGTGGTGGTGGTGGTGGTGGTTGCTTCTGGTAAGACCACTTAATATGAGATCTGCTCTCTCAACAAATTTTTAAGTGTACAATACAGTATTGTTAGCGCTAGTCATTATGTTGTACAACAGATTTCTAGAATGTATTCATCTTGCATAATTGCAAGATGAACTGCAATGAAAAAAAAACTGCCTATTGTCATATGTCTCTGTAGTACATCTTTAATCCTGCTATCAAGGCAACCTAATAGAATATACAGCAGGTTGTACATTATAGCTTCTACTGCCTTCTTCATACACACAGAAAAGCATCCGTTTCTGAGCCATGCACGTGACTGCATTCTGACCCTATCTTGGGCACTTTATGTGTGCATTGCCTCTGGCTCAAAGAAGTTAAATGATGAAATCAAGGACTAGAGCGACTAGGACTAAATTTGGACCCATGTGTTTGACTCCCAAGTCTGTATCTTTTGGACCATTCCAAGAGACCTCAGTTAGGGGTAGACATCAGAATCAGGTGGTAAGATTTTTTATACTGCTATTCAAACTTCACTCTAGCTGGGCTGAATCGGAATCTTTAGGTGTAGAGCTAAGGTATGCGTAATTTAAAAAATACTCTCCAGAAGATTTTGATGTGCACTCCTGGTTAATAACTATTGCGTCACCCCCAGCTGCAGGAGCAGGTGCTTTCTGCCTATTCCCCAGTACCATATTCAAAGTTGTTTATCACTCATGAGCTGCTAAGAAGTGCACATTTGTTGGACTTCTGATGTTTATTTTTATGTTAAAGAATACACGGAGATATTTGAGGCTATGGAGTTGAGGGACATATGTTGGCAGGGAGTGGACCTGTGTTTGACAAGGTAGGTTTCACAGACTGAGCTGAATGACAGACTCCCCTGAGCCAACTTACTGGGAACATATGTCATATACCCCCACAGCTTCTGGTTGCTCTTCGGAATTGACTTTTCTTCCTCTTAAGCCTCTCAAGCAGTACCATCAGGCCAGCATGGGACTTAGGAAAAGGAGGAAGACAGGAAGAGGACAGCAAGGCTTGCAAGTGCTGGCTGCATTACAGCACAAGGCCCTGATGTCCCTCTGGTTCCCAGGATTCTCTTTAGCCATCCAGCTGCAGCATCTGTTCTTTCTGTGCCAGCTACAATTTCAGACTGAGGACAGAGCAGCAGGGGTATCCAGTAAATAGGTGTAAAGTGTCCTGTTAGTCTGCTGATTGGGTTCCAAACAGAGCACAGCTGCTTTTATGTTGACTGCTTTATCCCTCCTGCAAAGTGCCCGTGTTTCCCTATATGAACACTCACACATGTGTGCACGTGCACACCACACTCACACGGAAATTGGCAATGCTGTCAGCACAATGCTGTTTGGTCAGTTTCTGGCTGTCCTCATTACTATGGGAAGTCATCTAAGGAGTTTCATGGGGTTCACACCATTGCATCTTCCTTCCATGCATTGCCCCTGCTGTGTCCTCCTCTTTGGCACCTTTTTCATGGGGTCCGCTAGAAACTGAGTCTGAAGGAATCATCTCCAAGGGTGTCTGGGCCTGACACTGGACACCTTCTATGATCTGACCCATCTCCCACTAAAGTTCACAAAGCATACACAATCTCAAGACCATAATACAGATGTTAATGATGTCTTGCACATCAGACACCCAGCCTTCAATAAATATGGTCCTTCCATCTAGCGTGCCTTTCCCCAGAGACCCATAGTTATAATCAGAGTAGGTAAGACAGTGCTGAAGTAACAAACAACCCTAAACTTTCAGTGGGTAACAACACAAAAGCTGAGTTATCACTGTGGAAGGTCAGTGTTTCAGCCCTTCCATTTTGTGATGCTGCCACCTTAACACACACCTTCTGTATTAGTCTGCTCTCATGCTGCTATAAAGAACTGCCCAAGACTGAGTAATCGAGAAAGGAAAGAGGTTTAATTGACTCCCAGTTTCACATGGCTGGGGAGGCCTCAAGAAACTTACAATCATGGCAAAACACACCTCTTCACAGGGCGACAGGAGAGAGAATGAGTGCTGAGAGAATGGGGAAGACCCTTATAAAACCATCAGCTCTCATGAGCACTCATTCACTATCACAAGAACAGCATGGAGGAAGCCGCCCCCATGGGTCAATTATCTCCACCTGGACCCGTCCTCCTGCCCCCTCCTCCCCACCCTGCCCATGGGTCAATTATCTCCAACTGGACCTGTCCTTGACACTTTGGGATTATTACAATTCAAAGTGAGGTTTGGATGCAGACACAGAGCCAAACCATATCACCTTACAAAGGCACCACAGAAGCAGGTGGAGAGTAGCACATAAAATATTTCTCAGGGATGAGATACGTATCCACTGGCTAGAGTCCAAACACATGGCCCCAAACCAACTACAAGAAAGGCTCAAAAATGGGTCTTCAATTGTGCATGTAAAGATCAAATGGGAATACAGCCAATCTCTGCCACCATGGTCATTCTGATCAGCCACAATCTATTTCACTCTTCTTTCCACACCTAGAGTAACCACTTTCAAGGGAAACAGCCCTAGGCTCATGAAGTCCCAGCTTCATACTGAAACTGCAGAATCCCTGAGTGATGGGTGCTGGTGTTGGCATTAGGTCTGGATGTGACTCTTTTATGTCCAACAACCTAAGACCTGGACATATAAATTCACTACCCTTCAGAATGTACAATACTAGAAAAATAAGAGGATAACTGACAAAATTACTCCCTTTAGGAGGAATGGAGAAAAGCCTCACTTGTAGCAGCCATGGGTCTACAATAGCTCTCAAATGCTGCTGGGCAGGCAAATTGAAAGCCCTCTAGCTGGAGCTGGGAACGGACTCATGGTTAGACACAAATTCTGCTACTGATTGGAATTCCTTGGTCCATGCCCCTGGACTCATGTAAGCTGTGCCCACTGGGTCTCCTTCTAAGAGGCTGTTCACCATTATTCTTATTCTTCTTGGACTGTTCTGAGGTAGACAGTGGGAACATGACACTTTGGGGACGATATGCTTTTTAAAGCCTACCTCTTGCCCTATAGTACCAGAGGACAAAGGGTTGATAACAGTCTTAAAGAGTCAAACATTCTTGGAGTCCAAGTTGGTAGTTTCTTTGACAATATAATTTTCTTCAAAAAACTGATTAGGCTGTCAATCTATTTGTTTCTGGTCTCTTCTAGTAAACACATTCAAAGTTTTAAAATCTGCTTTGTTGCTTGGCTTTTCATATACAGGTTACATGAAGTTACTTTTCAATAATTTCTAATTTATTTTATTATTTTATTTTATTTTATTTCATATTTATTTATTTATTTATTTATTTTGAGATGAAGTCTGGCTCTGTCACCCAGGCTGGAGTGTAGTGGTGTGATCTCAGCTCACTGCAACCTCCGCCTACCGGGTTCAAGCAATTCTCCTGCCTCAGCCTCCCAGTGCTGCTGGGACTATAGGTGCAGGCCACCACACCCAGCTAACTTTAATATTTTTAGTAGAGACAGGGTTTTGTCATGTTGGTCAGGCTGGTCTCAAACTCCTGAACTCAAGTGATTTGCCCACCTCAGCCTCCCAAAGTGCTGGGATTACAGGCGTGAGCCACCGCTGCTGGCCTCAAGATTTTTTTAAATGGCTAATTTGTAAACTCCATGAGAGTAGGGACCAGGCAGACTTGTTCACCACCATCACACTCATCCTCAGCCCTGAGAGGTTTAACATAACCATTGTCCACAACACATGAGTGCACAATCAATGGCTTAGACTCAGCTACACTAACTGCAAAAAAGAGCAAACACTAATATAACTTTTTATTAAGGAGACACCTATTTCTGATGACTCTGTGCTAGGTACAGAATGTGACAGATATGGCTTCCAACTTACCAGGAAGATGAAAGGAGGTGAGCAGGTGAAAAGTGACTCAAAGTGGACAAAAAACAAGTATTGGACACAGTCAGATCTAGAGTCACATCCAGCCCAGCCAGGAATCAGCTGTCTGATCCTGGCCAATTTGTTTAAGTTATTAGAGCTCTAGTTTCTTCAACTATATAATGTGAGTATATTCAGGAAGGTATGAGGAGGCATATTAAAAATATACAGCAGAGAGCCAAACATAAATAAATGCTCACTACATTTACCTGACATACTTATGTTATAAGGTCTATGGGTTTGTACTGTCACCTACAGCATCCTGGGGTGGGAAAATGGGGAAAGGAGAAAAAACAGGGTGGGGAGAAAGGGATTTCCCAAAGGGGAAATACCTTACCCTTCCTGAGTCCCACACAAATCTTATAGGTTAAGAAGATTTCATCCTCCCATCAAGAAAAGAAGAAGAAACAGGATCCGAATGGTTAAATGGCTCACTCAAGCTCTCACAGTTAATCCATGGGAAAACCCAAGCTTAGCCCTACCAGGTTTCCTTACTCCAAGGCCACTATTCTTGCTCTATGCCCTGCTTCTCTGTCACCTTGTACTCACTATGTATCTACTTCATGTCTGTCATGCACCGTGAGCCATGCTGGGCACCAAGGACACAGTGGTGGAGTCATGGACTGCCTGGAAAGGAATTCCAGTGTTTCATTGTCACCATGTGACATCTCCATCATGCCCAGAAATACTGGTGTGGAGCAAGGATTCAGAAGGCAGACAATGTGGAACAAGGCAATTTTCAGTAATAGAAAAGGGTGGTGTACAACTTAGCAATACTGTAGACTGTTGCATTAAAGGCCCATTTTTACTGATTTATATGATTCATGAAAATGACCTGTGGAAATATGTTGGGTTCATATGCAGATTGATGTAATGCACCATTTCCTCAAGGGCCCCCTTAGTGTGTGTACGGTATAGCAACTTGTATTTATCTTGCAGGATTTTATTAAATCAAACAATCATTTAAAAGATAAATTTTAAAGTTTTATAATTTTAATGGGGGAAAATGCAAAAGTGCTTGACATCTTAATTCTTAAAATAGTAGAAGTTATGAAATACCTTTTTTAACTGTAAAAGTTTTTTTCTTTAACTTGTGTTTTATGTTTTCTTGGTAAATTATTTTTTATTTCACTTTTAAAATTCTAGTAAAACTTTTAATTTGAAATCTACCCTCTAAACAAAATTGTAAGTATTCAACACAGTATTTTTAATATAGGCATAATGTTGTATAGCAGATATCTAGAATTTATCTATCTCACATAAGTAAAATTTTATACCCATTGAACAGCAACCTCCCACTTCTCCCCTCACCACTGTCAACCACTATTATACTATCTTTTTCTATGAGTTTGACTATATTCGATACCTCATATGAATGGAATCCTGTAGTATTTACTGTTCTGTGACTAGTTGATGTCACTGAGCATAGTCCTAAAATTCATATGGAACTACAAATGATCTCAAATAGCCAAAGCAAACTTGAGAAAGAAGTACAAAGCTGCAGGCATCACATTTCCTGATTTCAAAATATATTGCAGAGCTATAGTAATTAAAACATATGGTAAAGGTATAAAAGCAGATATATAGACCAACTGAATCAAACTGCAAGCCCATCCAAACTCACCAAATTGTAGACGCTAAATACGTACAGGTTTTATGTCACTCATACCTCAATAAAGTGGTTTTAACGTAATAGTAGAAAACTAAGAAATGAACCAACTCATATACAGTCAACTGATCTTGGATAAGGTGTTAAGAGCACACAATGGGGAAATGACAGCCTTCGCAACAAATGATGATGGGAAAACTGGATAGCCACACACAGAAGAATGACATTGGACCAGTATCTTACACCATATACAAAAATCAACTCAAATGGATTAAACACTTAACCGTCAGACCCCAAACTGTAAAACTCCTAGAAGAAAACATAATGGGAATGCTTCATGACATTAACCTTGGCAATGATTTCTTGGATATGACACCAAATGAACAGCAAGGAAAGAAAAAATAGATGACCAGGACTACACAAAACTAAAAAGTGTCTGCACTGCAAAGGAAACAATCAACAGAGTAAAAATGCGACTTGCAGAATAGAAGAAAAATATTTGCAAACCATATATCCAATAAGGGGTTAATATCCAAAAAACATAAGGAACTCCTATAATTCAACAACAACAATAACAACAACAAATAAATAAATAAACAAACTTGATTTTTAAAATTGGCAAAGGACTTGAATAGTCATTTATCCAAAGAAGACATACAAGTGGCAAATGGGCATATGAAATGATACTCAGCATCACTAATTATTAAGAAAATACAAATAAAAAACAAAATGAGATATCACTTCACACCTCATTGTCACCACGTGACATCTCTCATCATGCCCACCAATACTGGTGAGGAGCAAGGCATCAGAAGGCTGATGAGACTGAACAAAGCCATTTTCAGTAATAAAAAGGATGGTGTATAAGTAAGCAATACTGTTGACTTTTGCATTAAAAGACTTAAATGAATTAAACTTGTCAACAGTTATCTTGTAAAAGAAAGATAAGTGTTGACAACAGTATGAAAGATAAGTGTTGACAAGAACATGGAGAAACTTGAATCGTTGTACAACATTGATAGAAATGTAGAATAGTGCAGCCACTATGAAAAACAATATGGTGGCTTCTCAAAATGCTAAAAATATAATTATTATGTGATCCAGAAATCCAATTTCTGAATATATATCCAAAACATCTGAAATCAGAATCTCCAAGAGAAATCTGCACTCACTTGTTCATTGCAGCGTCATTCACAATAGCTAAGATATGGAAACAACTTACATGTCTATCAATGAATGAATGGATGAAGAAAAATGTATCTGTATACACATACACACTGGAATATCATTCTGTCTTAATAACGAATGAAATCCTGCCACATGTAACCACAGGGATGAACCTGAAACACATTTTTTTTTTCTGGTAACTTTGGTCCTTCTCTAGGTAGTTAACCTTAAAGCATATTATTCACAAATGTCAAACAGCGGCACCTCTTGCATTCAGCTACTTTATCGGTGTACAAATGTCCTTGTGGCACACTCCGTGTGCAGGAAGACATGCTGCCGCAATGAGTGTTAGCATAGCCTGGGGCCAGAGAGGACTGAGTTCTAGGTTCACATCTTCAAGTCTTGGGGAAGTCCTCTAGGCTCACTAGGCTCAATTTTGCTATGTCTATAATCAAGAGATGATAATGAGGGATAATAATAATTGCTCTCAGAACTGAATTATGACTTTTGTGGGCCCCAGGCACCTTTGCCTTCATAGGCCTCCCTCATCCATAAAACAAGTATTTAAAATTATATTTTTGCACCTGTTTGTATAAAGGTGAATATAATTCAGACTGGATCACATTCCTTATTATTTTCTGATTTTAAAAGAAATTAAAACATTCCTTTGGTCCTTAAAAAGTACTGTAGACCCTAGCTAGTACTGTAGACCTGGCTACATCTACTGTGGCCACTTATTGTAGATATAAGAAGATATAAGTCTCTATCTCCTCACCTCACTGATTCAGCACTAACTGAGCACCCACAATATGTCAGAAACTAACGGGCACTGAGGGCTCTAGAAATGAATATGCTACACCAGGCTCAGGTGAAGGCTGCCATTTCCATTGCTGCATCACAAACCCCTTACACAGTGCCTGAGACAGAGTTAATGCTTGATTAATGTTTGATTAGTGAATAAACCAGTGGCAGCATCTCTGCTCAAAGAGATGTCACTGTCCAGAGACAACATAACAACATGTTTAATGATAATTATGCATGTCTGTGTCTTACATATGTGACTCTACGTCCTCATGAAAAGAATATGAGGGTGTTCACAATAACAAGCAAGGGCATATTCAAAGCAAGGGCAAAGTGCAAAGTATCCAATAGAAATGGGTATAAGAGAATAAAAAGAAGAGCCTATGTAGGAGAAATAAGATTTCTGCCTGAGAGGCAGCTCTGTGCCTCAGTTCCCCCTCCCCACCCTGCCCTGCCAGACACACACCTCCCATCAGAGGAGAAGGGGTTGTCATGGCACAGGGCTTGGCATGGAAGGAGCCTTATAAAGCTAAGCACATCCTCCTGCCCAGTGTGAGCATTACTCACTTTGAGGAAGATATTGTTCTACAATTCTCTGCAATTCGACTTAAAGACAGCTTCAGAGTGGCAACCTTGTACGTTTTCTCAATGACATGCATTCCTCTGTCTGGGAAACTATCTTCAAAGTAAAGCAAAGGAAGGGGGATTGCACTTTGTTGGCCAGCACACTCATCTCAGAGAAAGCTGCTCTAGCAGAACACCCTCCCCACCGCAGGGCCGAACTTATGATCTCCACAGGTGAGCCAAGGAACTGGGAGGCTCAGTGTGTAGGCTGGAAACAGGCCTGTTGGGAAAGTCAAATGCCTGACACTCTAAGTGCTTTTGTTCTTCTGCGTTCAGATGTTCTCAGATTCCAAGGCATCCAACACTCATTTACTCAACAAAGGCTTCGTGGCCATCTGTCATGTGCCAGGCATACATAGGTAAATAAATCCGAAACACACCCTGCTCTGGTGGAGCTTAGAGTCTAGAGTCCCACTTCTGGATATATATCCAAAATATTTGAAATCAGGATTTCTAAGAGAAATCGACACTCCCATGTTCATTGGCACATTATTCACAAAAGCCAAAATACGGAAACAACTTAAATGCTCATCAATGAATAAATGGATAAAGAACACACGCTCACACACAAACACACACACACACACACACACACACATCCCCACATACACACTAGAATATTATCATGTCCTTCCAAAGAAGGACAAAAGGTATCACAACCTTATTTGGTTAAACATTCACATCATGGTTAATGATGGGGATGAGGAGATGGCATCAGACTCACTGATATAAAACTCCGGCTTGGTCCCAGCTCAGCTGTGTGGCTGCAGTGACATACTTAACCTCTCCCAGTTTCAATGTTTTCATGTGTAAAAGAAAATATGAAAGGGCCATTCTGTGAATTGAAGGAGTCCATGCATATAAGTGGCTTACCAGCATATTTGATGTAAAGTAGATGCTCAAAAATATTATTTGAAATGATCAGTAACACACTTTTCACACTATCGTGAAATGTGTAATTTTCAATTATTCCTTTGTTTCATGTACAACATGGTGAATGACTCACAGGATCAATTAAGGGTTGGCACTGAGTTTTTATTCATTGTCTTAGCCCCTGTAGCTCATAGATCCTAGCACACAGTAGGCGCTAAATAAATGGCTGATAGATGAATAAATGAGCTCATGTACTAAAGCCCCTGCCCAAGGAAATGGAGGTCTGAAGACAAAGAAATCTCCCTAAAGTCTGTGTCTCCCCACTAGGCTGCCATTCCTCCCTTGGATGAAGGAACAGTTCTCATGTCAGTGAAAAGAAAAGGGGTGTGCAGCCTTCCTTGGGGAAGAACAGGTTGCACCTCACTCTGAATAACTGGATCCTTGATTTTTTTTTTTTTTTTTTGGAGACAGAATTTCACTCTGTCACCCAGGCTAGAGTTCAGTGGTACGATCTCGGCTCACTGCAACCTCCGCCTTCAGGGTTAAAGTGATTCTCCTGCCTCAGCCTCCTGAATAGCTGGGATTACAGATGCCCACTAACACACCCAGCTAATTTTTGTATTTTTAGTAGAGACAGGGTTTCTCCATGTTGGCCAGGCTGGTCTTGAACTCCTGGCCTTAGCTGATCTGCCTGCCTCGGACTCCCAAAGTGCTGGGACTACAGGCGTGAGCCACCACACCCAGCCTGAATCCTTGATCTTTAATGACAGTCTGTCAGAGCCTGAGTATTCGTCAGCTGTGATGGCTGTTTATGTCTCAACCTGGTCAGGTCACAAAACCCAGGTATTTGGCCCAATGTTACAGATGTTTCTGTGAAGGTATCTTTTAGAGGAAATTAATATTTAAATCATTAGACTTTGAGTACAGCAGATAATCCTCGGTCGTATGGGTGGGTCCTGTTCAGTCAGTTGAAGACCTTTCAGTAGAAAAAGACTGACTTTCCCCAAAGAAAAATAAATTCTGCCAGCAGACTGCATTCAGACTTGGATGGCAACTCTTCCCTGGGTCTCCAGCCTGCCAGCCTACCCTGTAGACTTTAGATGTGCCAGCCTCCACAAGTGCGTGACCCAATTTCTTAAAATCTTAAAATATACACGCACAAACACATTCACACACACATGTACAACTTATTGGTTCTGTTACTCGGGAGAAAGTAACACGAGCATGTGCCAACTGCCCCCAACTGGACCAGGCAGTGTCAGGGATATCACAGTAAAAACAGCATACAAAGGGCTAAAGGAGGCCTCCGGGATGATCATATCCAATTCTCTCTCTATACCTTGAGAAACTGAGACCCAGAAGGGGTAGGTGCCTGGCTCAATGTCACACAGCAGGTTGGCACTGAGGAAAACCACATGGCAGACTCTTCACTCAATGTCTCACCACAAGGCTGCATTGGAGCTCTTGGAGTAACATTCGATTTAATTATGTGGATAAATAACAGAAAAAAATAATATCAGCAGGAGGTTTTTATTGGGCATGTTTGTGTCAGGCTGTATGCGCAAGGCCTTTATAGGCTTATTTCATTTAATCTTCTCAGCACCCTGTGAGCCAGGCATTAGTATCTCCTTTGACAGATAAGCCATGAGTCAAAGAGGGTAAATAATTCCCCTAGCGTGAAGCTGCTGGTTTCAGATGCAGAGGGAATATAAGTACTTGCTCCACCAACTCTAAATGCGGAATGTCTAGATGTCAAAGGTGCTGCAGGAAAGAACAGAGGCCACGAGGGGAGAGGGGCCAGGGCTAATGAGAAAAAGATATGGCCTGTCGCAGCAACCCTCACCTCCCTGTGATTTTTTATGCCAATCAGCTCGTTTTGCTATGAAACTCCAGTTTTGCAAATGTCTCTGCAAGGAAAGGCTTATTTTGAAGGGAGCACCTGTTCTCTAATCCTTCCAGCTGATGCTGCAATCTGTGCGGATTCCAGTGTTATTTGTTAACGTGCTGGGCTTCTCAGGGATTTGGATACATAGCTCCCAGGGGAGGTGGAAGGAGTGGATTTTATTCTTTGCTTGGCAGCACTTCTCTGGTGGGAAGGCACAGGGTGGGTGCACAGCACTGAATCTGCATAATTGGATGGGAATCAAATGGAAAATGCACAGGAAAAGAATCAAGTCCTGAAAATAACCCATTGAGCTAAACTCCGTGAGCAAGTTCAAAGCTAAGCACTCACAAATAAACCATTTTATCTGACTCTGGTAAAACCATTTTATCTGACTCTGTGTCTGCTTTGACACACATCCCCAAAAATAGCCAAGAAGAGAAATAAAAAGAAATGCTATACTGTATCATGGGCCTAAATCTATTTCTGTGGTGTTTTTACACACATTAACTTCTGAAATCCTTCCTAGAATGTAGATGTGATCCCATTTCACAGTTAAGAAAACTAAGTTTCCACAAGAGTGAATGAGTTCCCCCAAGTCACATAGCATTTACCATAGCAGGCATTTGTAACCAGAGTCTGCTTTCGACCACATCGTGACAGTCTCAGAGATAGAAATTTAGCTGGGCCATGCTCAGATGTGCCATCTGTAATAGAGTCTGGTGGACTGAAATCGTCTATCATGTGTCCCATTCCATCCCACCCCATACCAGGTCTAACGTTCTGAGCTGGGCACGCACACATCAGCGGAGATGCCCCTCGTTCCACAGCTGCCTCCTGCAGCCTGTTACTGGCCCCTGCCATGTGAAGTAATGGATGGTCTGTGTGGCCTCAGTGTCTTGCTGCTCAGCTTCGTACATGAACATGATTCACACATTTGTATCACTCATTCCCCACACTTTTATTGAGCACTGAGTATGGCAGGCATGGTGTTGGCCCTAGGGATGAGGAGCTGAATGAGGAGGTTTCTATTCCCAGCCACTCAGAGCCCAGTGGAGAAGGGACAGAAATGCCTAGAGAATTGAAGAGAAAGTATTTCTTTTTAAAAAATCAGAGAGTACTTTCACATTAGCGGTGGCATCTAACAAGGTCTTGGAGGGTGTGCAGGGAGTTGCACATCAGAGTCCTTCAGGACAGAAACCTTCTTCTAATCATCTTCATAAGCTCCTGTGGCAGCCTCAGCAAAGGCCCTTGGCTTGGGAGATGAGTGTTGAAAGTGTTTTGAATTGATCTGTGACCAATGACATCCCCTAACGCCCCAGGCCACATTCCCTGGAAAATAGAGTTTGAGTGGAAGATTTTCAGGCAGTAGATTACTGAGGTTCTGAGGGCCAGCCCTGGCTCTGAGGCTCTTCAGTCTCCACATGGGGTCTACTGAAACTCTAGGTGCCAGCCCACATGGGGGCTGAAGGAAGGAAGGCTGGACACAGGGAGAAGCTGAACTGTGATTTAGTCACTGCAAAGGCTTCAGCCGACCATGGGGAGCTCTGCCTCAGTGATGGTCCTGGTGCAAAAGACCCGCAGCAGGGATAGTCCAACGACATGCTACAGGGCTCACTGGTTTCCACTCGCTTTCTTACTCATTCAGTTCCTATCTGCTGGGCCCTACATCAGCGCTAAGGATGTCAGGTTCTGAGAAGCTTAGTGGTTGACTGAAGTTCTGTATCTATGAGTCACTGGAGTCTACCCTGGAACTGGTCTTATTTGGCTCTCAAATCTGCTCCTTCCATTGCATAGAACCCCTTTCTGGCTTCAGGTCCTCTCAGCAGGCTCTTGACAACTCCTTTCTTTGCTTCTCTGGACCATAAAATCGTGTGACACGGCAGCTTGGACCAGATGAAGACACGACTTGGGCAGTTTTTGCCACCAGACCTCCTGGCTGGGTCTCAGAGCTAGCAAAGATGATATCACGGGGGAGCTAGCTGAATGCATTACCTAATATCTGAACAGTCTGTGCACAGAGCCTGACTGTCTATGAGGATAGAGCACCTCTTTTGTGGGGCTGACTGGGCATGGACAGTTTATCACACGTATAATGTGGGCTACTCAGAAATTAGGAGTGATGGTTACTATTAGTGTGATGGTTACTTTTATGTGTCAATTTACTTGGGCCACAAGGCACCCAGATGTTTGGTCAAACATTATTCTGGGTAAGCCTGTGAGGGTATGTCTGGATGAACTGGTCAATTGACTAAAGCAGATAGCCCTCTTCAACATGAATGTGCCTCACCCAATCCACTGAGGGCCTGAATAGGACAAAAAGACTGAGTGAGAGAAAACTGTCTCTTATTTATTGTCTTTGATCTGGGACATCAGTTTTCTTCTGCCGTTGGACTTGGACTTGGAATGGGCCTTGTAACACTAGCTTTCCTGGTTCTGAGGCCTTTAGCCTTGGACTGGAATGATACCATCTGCACTCTTGGGTCTCCAGCTTGCTGACTGAAGATTTGGGGGCTTCTCAGCCTCCAAAATCATGTGAATCAATTACTTATGATAAATTTCTGGTGTGTGTTGTGTGTGCCCCTGTGTGTCTGTGTGTCTGTGTGTTTGTGTCTGTGTGTGTGTGTGTGTGTGTGTGTGTGTGTATCCTATTGGCTGTATTGGTCCTGTTTCTCTGGAGAATCCTGAACAATACAGGCTGGTTATTTATGAGTAGGCCACTAATAAAAACACAGCACACGCTGGCTCAGGAGAAATATGAGCAGAATCATACCCTGTGTAGTTAAAGCCCTGCACATCACAGAAGAGTAAGTGATGTTTCTTGGGATAAAAGAACAAGGAGAAGGACAGAATATGTATAGTCAGCAGCTAGTGAGTATTGGATACCGGGTTAGGAACTTTACATTCATTACAACATTTGGGTACATATAACACTTCATGAGATTATTAGCTATTGGGGCGCCCACTCTACAGGTGGGAAAACTGATGTTCAGAGAGTGCACAAATGAAAGTGGGAGCCAGGTTTTGAAGGCAGGCATGGCTTTCAATGTTATCACATAGTCTAAGTGGCCCCCTCACAGCACAGCCTCCTGACCTACAGAGAACCGTATTCTTCCAAGAGACCACATATAAGAAGTATCATAGGAAGACCATATTCCTTGTATCTATCCCAGGGCTTGGCCTTAGAAATATTTCTGATAGAGCTTGTAGTGATAAAAAGAAGAGGTGGGAAGATGGTGAAAGGAAGGGTTAAATTAGCAAAAATCTCTGAAGGGGATGTTTCAAAGAAGCATGAATCTCACAGAACATACACTCTGCAAAGTAAAGTTTGAAAGTTTTGAAGCAACTGCCCCACGCAGGCCTTACCTCTGAGGAAGTCGGCTTGCAGTATCCAGCTCCAAAGACCAAGTTTTCCAGAGAAATGATAGACTGTTCTTGTCCGGTGTCTTGGCCACCTTTACCAAGCCAGGAGCCTCTTCCTGGACGGGTAAAACTAAATGAAAGATAATTGAAAGGGTGAAAAAGGAGGTAAAGAAAGTGATGGTGCCATTAACTCAGCCCCTTTGAGGGGTGTTCCTGTGAAGCCTTTGGGATAAGTCATTTAGGAGTAGTTCACCCCCAGGAGGTGTTTGCATGTGACATTTGTGGATGTCTTGATAATAAAGAGGGTATAACTGGCATGTAAGCTTGAAAGTCAAAGATGATACACATCCTACAATGTGTGCATGTAAATGCCCACCCTGAATACCAACAACATACCTGTAGAAACACTGAAGCAGAGCTCCAAGCTTATATCACCAGAGGGGAAGGTGGCATGGGCTCCGGAAGTTTCAGGGGCAACTCTGACCGGACAAGGTCTGAGTCCTGTCACTGCTCCTTCCACCCCCTCGCCCCACTCCCTGGACCTCTTTTCTTCTGTGGAAAAGCATAAACCATCTTCCTCCACGATCCACACAAGAGTCTAATACGATGTCAAAGACTGTCACAAGCCAGAAAGCACTCGCTGTGTGAATGCTAATTGGGAAGACCATAACCTGCTCAGCTCACAAATGTGCAGTTCCTGCCCAGCTCTGCAATCCAAAGATTAATGGACATGTGATGGCAATGATCAATGTCAGGATCAAAGGAGATTAGGAAAAGATGTGTGATTATTCAAATTTATCATATTTGAGTTTATGATCATCTTCCTCTATCTTTACCTGTTTGATTTTCATCAATTGATATACCAGTAATGTTTACTCGTTCTCATATTCTTTTTTAGATCTCTTCTATTCAATTTCTTTTCTAATGGATATTTTGTCATATTGTGGATACCATATTCTAGGCATGTTTTAGTCCCTCAGTAAAATTTAAAGTCTCTGATGGCAAAGAGAGTGTTGACAACAAATAGCCCCAGGTGATATCTTCACCATCTTCACCATCAGTGCTTAAGAAACATTTGTGGAAGGGCTTAATCCAAGAGATCCAGGTTCCTGCTTAAAATATTGACAGGAAAATAAATTTAGCATTATATTCCTGTTTAATTATTCAATATTTATTCAAATATTATTAGGCCCATACCATATGCCAGGCAGTGGGTTAGGTGCTAGGATGATAAGATGATTAAGGCACAGCCTTCACCTTAAAGACATTTGTCTAGAGAGCAAAGGAAACCAATAGATGTAATACAATGCAGGAAAATTCAGGTCAGTGTGTTCAGGAGAGCAATTTCTGAGGCAAACGAGGTGAAAAGAATACCATTCAGGACATAGGCATGGGCAAGGACTTCATGTCTAAAACACAAAAGCAACAGCAACAAAGCCAAAATGCAAATGGATCTAATTCAAAACTAAAGAGCTTCTGCAAGCAAAGAAGACTGACCATCAGAGTGAACAGCAACTACAGACATGAGACATTTGCAATGCTAGCTCATCTGCAAAGGGCCGTCAATATCCAGAACCTACAAAGACTCAAGACAAATTTAAGAAAAAAAACAAAACAACCTTCATCAAAAAGTGGGCCAAGGGATATGAACAGACATTTCTCAGACACAGCAAGACATTCATACAGCCAACAGACACATGAAAAAATGCTCGTCATCACTGGCCATCAGAGAAAGCAATCAAACCACAGATGAGGCATACCATCTCACACCAGTGAGAATGGCGAATCATAAAAGTCAGGCAAACAGACAGGCCTGGAGAGGGGGAATGTGGAGAATAGGACACACTGTTTAGACCTGTGGGTGGGATGTAACTAGTTCAACAATTATGAAAAACAGGTGGAGAGGAGTCCTAGAACTAGAAGTACCATATGACCCAGCGCATCCCCACTACTGGTGTGGTTGGATATTTATAACCCACTGAGGTTGATTGATAATCATGTTGGGTTGCTATAAGGGACACATGACACCAGCAATATGTTATGGCTACGCACTTAGTTTCGTACATACTTAGCTCCACAAGACCTGGGAACACTCAAACCTCATATGTCCTATTGTCTAGTGACAGACTGGAATTAGAAATGTGGTGATATTTAGATACTACCTATGGTTCGATCTATGTCGAGACATAAAATAAAATATGGTATGATGTTGTGTCCTTTGTAGGGACATGGATGCAGCTGAAACCATCAGGAGCAAATATCCAAGAACAGAAACAAACACCGCATGTTCTCACTCATAGGTGAGATTCCTTGAATGCATGAGATCACTTGGACTTGGGAAGGGGGATATCACACACTGGGGCCCATTATGGGGAGGGGGGAGGACGGAGGGATTGCAGTGGGGAGTTATACCTGATATAAATGACGAGTTGATGCGTGCTGACGAGTTGATGGGTGCAGCACACCAACATGGCACAAGTATACATATGTAACAAACCTGCATGTTATGCACATGTACCCTAGAACTTAAATAATAATAATAAAAAAAGAATGTGTCTAGAGATGATCCTCAGAGTATGGCCAATCAGTGAGGGGACAATAAAGCCAGCCTCTCAGGGTTCAACTCCCTAAAGGCTGTGTGACCTAAGGCAAGTTTTTAATCTCCCTACCTCTGCTTCTTCCTGTCAGAAGGTTTAATACCAGCACCCTAGCCATTTGGTGGTTGTGGGGATCCCATGGGATAAGCTAGGGGCAGCTTCCAGTACAGGGTCTGGCAAGCAGCAAGGCTTCCATCAATGCTAGGAGCTATCTGTTGCTAATACCACACATATAATCAAATAGAATCATTGCTCTGATTTCTTTTGAATTGCGAGTTGAAGAAACTCTATAATTTACCTGGAAGATGCATAAAAGGAACATTCCAGAAGAAAAGTAGAAAGTGTGTATGTGGATACTCCTGGCACATTCACAGGACAGACTGCAGATTAACAACTAAAATAACTTGTTATTTACTTAAGGGTGGTCTTAATTAGCTTTTCTGGTGGATCTGAATCCCTCAAGTGAAATCCAATCATATCCATTTGGGAGTTAAAAACGGATTCTTTGCTTCAGCTTGTTTTAGTGAAGGCTAAGGGGTTTTGGAGGTTAAATGTTAATTTCACACCTGTTTCATGATAATTGGATTTAACTGCTTTTCCGGAAAAGTTAGTGCTTGCCCTATTTGACAGGCATTTCCCACAAGCTTAAAGGGTTCCCTTTGTTTCCAGCTGCTGTGATCCAACTGATAGAAGTTCTTCCTGCAAAATCCAAAAGACAGAAGACAGTTCTATTTTTACCCCCATCCCTGGAGAAATCTAGCCCTTACTGTGAATTTCTATCTGTGTTTAACTCCACCAAGGTTGCTGCAGACAAACTTGCAAGACTCTTTCTGTCGGAAGGTTAAACATTTTACTAATATTTCTGATTCCCAAATTCTCATTAGGATAGTATCAGGGCCCCCATTATAAAATGGGAGTGAAGCCTGCTGATATGGTTTTGCTGTGTCCTCACCCAAATCTCATCTTGAATTGTAGTTTTTGTAATACCCACATGTTGTGGGAGGGACCCAGTGAGAGGTAATTGACTCATAGGGGTGGTTACCTCCACGCTGTTCTCCTGCAGTGAGTGAGTTCTCATGAGATCTGATGGCTTTATAAGGGGCTTTCCCCCATTTGTTCAGCACTTCTCCTTGCTGCCGCCATGTGAAGAAGGACATGTTTGCTTCCCCTTCCACCATGATTGTAAGCTTCCTGAGGCTACCTCAGCCCAGCAGAACTGTGAGTCCATTAAACCTCTTTTCTTTATTAATTACCCAGCCTTGGGTATTTCTTCATAGCAGCATAGGAATGGAATAATACAGTAAACTGGTACCACAAAATGTGGCAGTGACTTTAGAACTGAGTAACAGGCAGAGGTTGGAACAGTTTGAAGGGCTCAGAAGAGGACAGGAAAATGTGGAAATGTTTGGAATTTCCTAGAGGCTTGGGGAGCTCAGAAGACGGGAAGATGTGGTAAAGTTCGGAACTTCCTGGAGACATGTTGAATGGCCTTAATCAAATTGCTGATAGTGATATGGGCAATGAAGTCCAGGCTGAGGTGTCTCAGATGGAGATTAGGAACTTCTTGGGAACTGGAACAAAGGTGATTCTTGCTATGCTTTAATAAAGAGACTGGCAACATGTTCCCCCTTCCCTAGAGATCTGTGGAATTTTGAACTTGAGAGAGATGACTTAGGGTATCTGGCGGAAGAAATTTCTAACTGGTAAAGCTTTCAAGAGGGAGCAGAGCATAAAAGTTTGGAAAATTTGCAGCCTGATGATGCAATAGAAAAGAAAAACCCATTTTCTAGAAAGACACTCAAGCCTGCTGCAGAAATTTGCATAAGTAATGAGGGACCCAATGTTAATCACCAAGGAAATAAGGAAAATGTCTCTAGGGCATGCCAGAGACCTTCTTGGAAACCCCTCCAATCACAGGCCCAGAGGCTCAGGAAGAAAAAACAGTTTTGAGGACCTGGGACCAGGGCTCCCTTGCTGTGCATCGCCTAGGGACTTGGTGCCCTGTGTCCCAGCTGCTCCAGTTGTGACTAAAAGGGGCCAAGGTATAGCTCAGCCCATGGCTTCAGAGGGTGCAAGCCTCAAGCCTTGGCAGCCTCCACTTGATGTTGAGCCTGCAGGTGCACAGAAGTCAAGAATTGAGGTTTGGGAATCTCTGCCTAGATTTCAGAGGCTATATGGAAACTGCTGGATGTCCAGGCAGAAGTTTGCTGCAGGAGCAGATCCCTCATGGAGAATCTCTGCTAGGGCAGGCCAGAAGGGAAATACAGGGTCAGAACCCCCACACGAGTCCCCACTGGGACATGGCCTAATGGAGCTATGACAAGAGGGCCACCATCCTCCAGACTCCAGAATAGTAGATCCACTGATAGCTTGCCCCATGTGCCTGGAAAAGCCACACTCAACATCAGCCCATGAAAGCAAACAGTAGAGGAGACTGTACCCTGCAAAGTCAAGGGGCAGAGCTACCCAAGGCCATGGGAGCTCACCTCTTGCATCAGCATGACCTGGATGTGAGAGATGGAGTCAAAGGGGATTATTTCAGAGCTTTGAGATTTAATCACTGCCTTATTAGATTTTGGACTTGCATGGGACCTGTAACCCCTTTGTTCTGGCTAATTTGGAATAGATATATTTACTCAATGCCTGTACCCTCAACGTATCTCAGAAATAACTAACTTGCTTCTGATTTTGCAGGCTCATAGGCAGAAGGGACTTGCCTTGTCTCAGATGAGACTTTGGACTTGGACTTTTGGGTTAATGCTGGAATGAATTAAGACTTTGGGGGACTGTTGGAAAGGCATGATTGTGTTTTGAAATGTAAGGACATGAGATTTGGAAAGGATCAGGGTGGAATGATATGGTTTGGCTATGTCTCTACCCAGAGTTCATCTTGAATTGTAGTTCCCATAATCCCCACATGTGGTGGGAGGGATCTGGTGGGAGGTAACTGAATCATGAGGGCAGTTACCTCCATGCTGTTCTTGTGATAGTGAGTGAATGCTCACAAGATCTGATGGTTTTATAAGGGGCTTTTCCCCTTTTGCTCAGCACTTCCCCTTGATGCTGCCATGTGAAGAAGGCTATGTTTTCTTCTACTTCCACCACGATTGTATGTTTCCTGAGGCCTCCCCAGCACTGTGGAACTGTGAGTCAGTTAAACCTCTTTCCTTTATACATTACCCAGTGTCAATTATTTCTTCATAGCAGAGTGAGAACAGACTAATACACCTGCTCTCTGCCCTTTCAGTTGGCATAAACACTCTGCATTACCAAACTGGCCTCCAATCTGATGTAACTTCCAGTCTAACCAACTCAAAGCTGCTGGAGTCTTTGCAAAACATAGATCTTACCAAGTAACTCTCCTGCTCAAAACATTCAGTGCCTCCTTTTTATACAATAAACAAATTCTCAATTCCTTAATGTGTCATTAATTACTGTTTTAAACTGTAACTCCAATTTACCATCCCAAATTCACTTTTCACTGTCACAGTCTCTTATCCTCTGGGTATAGCACAAAGTCTGTTTCTTCTAGAAAGATTTCTTTCATGTCCCTGAAGTAGAGTTGCTTCTTTCCCATGCTAACGATTACATACCATTTATTAAATGCTTATTATGTACTAGACATGAGGCCTAGGTAAGAGCTTAGAATATGAGAGGTGCTAAATAATAATCAACTGAATTAATGGCCAAGGGTTTTACATGTGCTGTCTCATTTAATCCTTCTAAAAGCCTTCTGGTATGTACTGAAACTGAAACTCACATGCTGAAACTAACAGAGTTAACAAGCAGGGGGTTCAGATTTGCAACATGGGTCTGTCTAACCCTAAAAACCATCCCTTTAATTCCTACCCTACACTGGGTTCCCACTCCACTCGCTTAACAGGTATTGCTCAGAATTAGAGTTTGGTCTACGTGTGTTTCTGCCAGACTCTGAGACTTTAATGATGCCAGACTTGATTTATCTCAGAGCTTCCAGACATGGCCTCTCTAGCAGTGGCCAAAGCTTTTGCCACCCACCTTGAAGGAAGCATGTTTTCACCACGTGCAGCACTATACACCTCATCCCATTGCACCTTTTCATCATCCCTGTTGGGTTAGTATCACCTCTCATTTTTTAAATTTTTCGGCTTGGTGCAGTGGCTCACACCTATAATCCTAGCACTTGGGAGGCTGAGGCAGGTGGATTGCTTGACCTCAGGAGTTTGAGACCAGTATGACCAACTTGGTGAAACCCTGTCACTACCAAAAATAAAAAAAATTAGCCAGGCATGGTGGCTCCTGCCTGTAGTCCCAGCTACCTGGGGGACTGAGGCAGGAGGATCACTTGAGCCCAGTTGGCAGAGGTTGCAATGAGCTGAATTTGCATCACTGTGCTCTAGCCTGGGTGACAGACAGAATGAGACCCTGTCTCAAAACAAAAACCAAACAAACAAACAAAAAAATAAAATAAAATAAAATAAATGGAAATTCCTTTGACTCATTCATTGACTTATATGTTGAAACAGACGCTAGAAAAGTTAGGTGACTTATCCAAGAATTCCCCAAAAAGTAAGTGGTAGGGCTACACGATAAGATGGTCTTGACTCCAGCCGATGAAAGAACAATTTGATCCCAAGGCCCCAGAATCTGCTGCAGGAAGCTCTGCCTTTCCTACCCCAGGCTGTCTGTCACCTTCTCTTGCCTCATCTTCAACAGTGACAGCCTGCTAATCCCAGGACCTGACCTCGCTAGCCTCACCTCATGGAGGGCAGACAGATCATGCCCTTAACTCTGCATTGAGGACGTGATTTGTCAAGCCTTGGAGTGCGTTAGGAGCTAGGGAATATCCTTTGGGAATATTCTTCACAGGATGATAATACTCTCTGCTGCTTTCTGGATTCTATATCTCCTGTCACTTCCCAAGATCAGGTCTGCTGTCCTTTGTTTCTGTAACTGTGAATATTGTAACATTTTCTACCAATCTACCACAACAGCATTTACCATATTATAATTTCACATACGCAAATGGGCCCACTTCATTGGACTGTGAACTCACTGAGGGAAAGATCTATTCCAAAGTATTTTTATATTCCATAGTAGAATGTACTGCATATTCTCTTACACTTTTCCTAGAGCACAGTAGGCCCCCAGTAAATAACCATTGAATAAAAGAATAATGGAGCCAGGAAAGGAACCCAGCAGATGGATGTGGTCACCGGACCACACCTCCGGGGCACCAGCTCCTGGTCACACGGCATGGGTCACATTGGGTAACTAATTTCCTACTCTCTGACCCCCGCAGAGAACAGGGGCTGCAGGACAGGAACAGCAAACGTAGTGAAAATTCTAGTCTCCTGTACCTGCACTTAAACTCTCAGCACTGAGAAGCCATTCAGAAAAGGGAAATTAGGAGATTCCTTTTGGAAATGCCATGCTACAACATTCTATGCATAAACACTGCACACATGCAACTTTTGCCCATGTGCATATGTAATGTTTTGAAATTATTTCATGCACCTATCTGGCCATGCTTGGAGTAGGTATGAAGACAGGCAAGCACGGTACAATATGCTACATGTTGTCAGTTCTGTCCCTCCACTTGGGACATTCATAGAACCTCAGTGCTTCACATGATCTTGAATATGTTCTGGGAAAATTCACTGAAGGGAAGAATCAAACCATATGAATGGGCTGGCATGGTGGCTCACGCCTGGAATCCCAGCACTTTGAGAGGCTGAGGAGGGTGGATAACCTGAGGTCAGGAGTTTGAGACCAGCCTGGCCAACATGGTGAAACCCCATGTCTACTAAAATACAAAATTAGCTGGGCATGGTGGTGGGTGCCCGTAATCCCAGCTACTCAGGAGGCTGAGGCAGAAGAATCACTTAAGCCCAGGAACCGGAGGTTGCAGCAAGCCGAGGTTGTGCCATTGCACTCCAGCCTGGGCAACAAGAGCAAGACTCCATCTCGAATAAATAAATAAATAAATAAACAAATGGACCTTCTACATTTGAACAAATAACTACTTGGGGAAGAAAAAGAAAACTAAGCCCCTACCATGTGCCTGGCACTATCTTCATTTGAGATTCACTAAAATCTTATGTAGATGGGATACACATTAGTGTCCCTGTTGTAGAGGATTATATGGCTCAGGAACATTAAATGACTTCTCAAAGAAGGCGCAGTTAGAAAAATGTGAAGCCAGACTCCAAGTCTTCCTGGTGTAAGCCATAGTTTGCAGGTTTTCAACTTCCAGGTTCCACACCAGTCTCCCCTTGGGACCTCCTCCTTACTCTCTCCCATGCTTCTCAGTGAGAACCAAAGCTTAAACCTGCAGCCTTAGAGAAACTCCCTTGAATGTGCTGATCTCTCCTGGAAAACTCCCTGCCCCTCCACCACACCTGCAATGGAAGGTAGGTCCCACATATCAGGGCTGCCTCCAAACTTCATACCTGATCAAGGGCTGCTGCAGAGCCACCAGGGCAGCATGGACGGTCACCGAGATCACAGACAGGTGGAAATAGTCGAACATGACCGGGACCTGGTGGTGCAGACCATTCCGGGGGTGGAAGTGCAGGCCAAGCGTGCGGCTGCTGACCATCGGTGCCCCGGCCACATCCCTCAACCTAGAAGGCAAGCATGTGAGCTCATGTGAGAAAAGGTGGGTTGCCCCTCCTGTCATCCTAGCATATCTGTATTAAGTCTCTCCATGGGCCAAGCACCATGCATACATCGTCTTATTCAGTCCTGCAAGTGCTCTGCCTGTTAGAAATCATTTTTCCCATCACTGGCAGATGAGAAAACCAGGGTTCAGAGGTATTACTGGATATCACACAGCTGCTACACAACAGATCTGGTGACATGCTTCACTGTCAGGGACATCAAGCTCATGTGTCAGTGATGGATAGGAAGCACAGACTAGCTTTTCAAGACTCTTCGACACTGAAGCCTCCTACTTTTTCCACTTCTTTTTTATTTCCCCCATAGACATCCAGATGTCCAGCACTCTCCTCACAATGCTGCACTGACTGTGTGAGCCTATGTTTTCAAACAGATTCCTACCACTTAAGGGACTATGATTAATGCATCTTTATAATCCCAATACCTAGCCTAGTATCTGGCAGGTATTGAGAATATAAATACAAATTAAAATGAACAATTGACTGACTGAACGAACAAAAGAACGAATGACACCCAAAGCACAGTGCTTAAATAATCTGACTAGTTTCATCAAGGGTTCCCCAATGTCTGCACCAGTATTTTGTAATTGACACATATCTGAGTCTAAGAGATTAAACCAACTGGCACAAGACCCAACAGCATCTTTGATGATTAAAAGAAGATTGGTTGTTGCCTATATAAAACCTAGGGCCATGTTCGCCCCAGGAAGACCCAGCATTAATCTCAAATCCTAAGAACCAGTCATTTGGGCTGTGCAAATTTCTCTGAAGCAGAACACAAGGGAAACCTGGGAGGAGCATCTTTCATGAGGAGAGCAGAGAGGAAATGCTTGTCCTCCATCCATAGATAAGGAAATGAAGCACAGAAAGGGCCAGATGGAGGAAGCAGCCTCTGAAGACCCAATACCATGGGCTTTGCTTCCTTGAAACCCTTGTTGCTCGTGTGCAAACAAAGGCCAAGTGAAAGAGCCAGCTAAATTATTAGAGCTCAGGATGGCTCCATAGATTGAATATGAATAATGGTCCCCTGGTACCGGAAAAAACCTGTTGGGGAGAGGGTGAAGGGTCTATCCCATGAATCTCAGCAAGGTGTTAACATTTACATTATTTTTAATTCTGGCTACAATGTATTGAGAGCTTATTATGAACTGAACATGGTACTTTTCCCTTTAATCTGTATGGCAATTATAGGAGGTATTTATTGGCATTATTCTGTTTGTAGAAAAGGAAGTAAAATCAACAAGAGTTAATTAAAGCCACAAGACAGAAATGTAACCTTGGACCAGGTCTTCCTGATTCACAGTTATTTCTCAGTTACTGCTCAATATTGTTTTGAATCCAGTCAGACCCAGGTTCCTATGAATCACAGACATATCCCTAGGGCTTGAACAACAGGAGGTTAAATACATATCAGTGTAGCAAAGATGGCAAAAATGTTAACAAGAATTTAAGCTACATTAGTAAGAGTAAAGAATTAAGAGAGAAGAGGTGGTAACTCTCCTGTGCTCTTAAATACATATATCCAAAATGGAGATAAAACTTAGGTCCTGGTAGTGGTACAGGGAGGTCTCTAAGCTCTGAAATGATGGTGGTAAACTTGATTGCACTGATAGGACAGTGTCTGAGTTCTTGTAAGGGAAATAAAGCAAACAAAACAAACAAACAAACAAAAAACACACACAGAAATAGCCCTAGTAGTTAACCTGGAAATGACATAAATAAAGTTTCTTTTTTATTTTTTTGAGATGGACTCTCACTCTGTCACCCAGGCTGCCAAGCTGGAGTGCTGTGGTGTAATCTCGGCTCACTGCAACCTCCGCCTCCTGGGTTCAAGCAAACCTCCCACCTCAACCTCCCAAGTAGCTGGGATTACAAGCCTGAGCCCACACCCAGCTAATTTTTGTATTTTTTAGTAGAGATGGGGTTTCACCATGTTGGCCAGGCTGGTCTTGAATTCCTGACCAAAAGTAATCCTCTTGCCTTGGCTTACCAAAGTGCTGGGATTACAGGTGCGAGCCACCGTGCCTGGCCAAGAAGATTTCTTTTCTGAACTGCCATCCAGACTTGGGATTTGTCTGGGTGGTCACAAGAAATAAAACTGAAGTCTACTGAAGGCAGATGCACAGGGATGAATTGTTCCTTGAAATAAAGAAGAATTTCCCGATCAGCAGAACTATTCAGGGCAGAATGGGCCATGATGTGAAGGTGTGAGGTCCCCATCCCTGTGCAAACAGGTTCTGATGGGTCTTTGCAGAGGAACAAGTACAAATATGAGGTTAGAATAAAGCAGAGTTTCCTCACCTCATAACATTGACTTTGGGGACTGAGTCATGCTTTCTCGTGGTGGGAGGGGGCGCTGCTGACTTGTGCACTGTATGACGTGCAGCAGCATCTCTGGCCTTTACTCACTAGACGGCAGTATCTAAGTGTGACAATCCTGTCTGCTTTACACCATTCCTGGGACTTGTTCTAAGGCCCTAGAAGAGGTTGGCCTTCTTTCGGATCTATAAAGTCAGAAGTGAAGTCCCGCCCTTACTGTGCTCACATCTCCCCTCAAGCATCCTCCTCAGCTGTGATAACCAAACATGTCTCTGGGCAAGGCTACACGTCTCCAGGGGTCAGAATCCTCCCGTCTGCATTGACAGCCACCAGAAAGACAAATTTCACAAGCTCTTCTGTCCCTGATATGGGAGGCTCTGCTTCTCCATTTTGTTCCCACCCAGGCCTATATGATGCTAAAGAAGCCAGATGACTTGGTCATGTTTCAGAGCCTAATGTCCACCCCAGGATATGCCGCAGATGCCTTGTCATCCTTAAACTCAATTTATGAAAATTTAAAAATGTGGCATTTTCAATCTTTCCCAGCCTCTGACTTCCTGTTCCTCTTAGCTAATCTTATAGTTCATGAAAACCCTTGCTCTGATTATTATTAAGTGCTTGGGAGAGGAAGCAACACATTGAAGCCTGGCCTCACTTCCAACTAGGAAGCCATAAAGAGCAAGAAGACATTTATCCATCAGATTGTGTACCTGGCCTGTTACATATATTGTCTCTCTTAATCATCAAACAGACCTATGAGTATGTATTCTATAATGATATCTATTTTATAACTGAAGCTACTGAGATTTATGAAAGTGTGGGACTTCCCCAATGTTTTATAGTTAATGAGTGCAGAGTCTAGGTTGCTGAGTTTTATACACTTTGATTAAACCAATCACCTGTATACAGGCTCTCCATTAACTACTGTTTTGCTGAACAGAAAGTCTCATTTACTGTGTACACTACGGCTTATCACATGGAGGGCAGGTGGGAGGCTGATTTCTAGGCTGAGCTTGGAGTTAGCAGCAAGGTTCTGTGATGAATTAGAAATGTGTACCATAAAGCTATGAATGAATGTCTCGGAAGGAAGTGGAACAGAGTGATAGGGCGGGGTGGGTTACTGGAGGTGTTACTGACAGAAACCCCAGATGGTTAAAGGAAAATAGGAGCACAATAAAGTCAGGGCTTTACTTCTGAGTTTATAGCTCGGGAAGAAGGCCAGCCTCTTTTAGGGCTTCTGAGTTCAGTGTGGTGCTAGAACAAGTCCTGGCGATGGGGTGAAGCAGATAGGATTCCTCAAGTCTCTACATTATCCTGCTAAGGAGAAAGCAGATGTGATGAGAAAAGCAGGTGGCCAGAGGGCTGGGGTCCAGATAGAAACAAAAATGAGGCATCTGTGAAGTTGAACCCAGCCTGTGGCACGACCATGGACAGATACTCCTGCCAGCCCAGGGATCAGGCAAGACTGGCTACACATCAGTGGATGCCCCTTCTCAATTCCCATACACGATCAAGTCCCTAACACTTCAGTAGACATCCATCTTTGGTTCAAATCCCCTTGGACTCAACTCCTCATGTTATGAACAGTCCCATAACGGATTAGACAGATTTCAGAGATAGGACAGTCCCTGAGAAGGGGAAGAAGCTCTGTGAAGAAATCGGACCTTTTTTATTTTTTTATTCTTTTTTGTTTTGTTTTGTTTTGTTTTGTTTTTGAGACAGGGTCTTGCTCTGTCACCCAGGCTGGAGTGCAGCAGCACAATCATGACACACCGTAACCTTGAACTCCTGGGCTCAAGCAATCTTTCCACCTCAGCCTGCCAAAGTGCTAGGATAACAGGCATGAGCCACTGCCCTTGGCCAAATCTGAACTTTGAAGGGATGAGGGAAACACTTCTGCCAGCATTGGCTCATCAGCTTCCCAATTCCCCATTCTCCAAAGGAAAAGGGGAAACATTAGTTGGAGAGGTTACAGAGATCAGAAGTGAGAATTGACTTTAATTTGCAGATAGTGGTCAGTGTGTGCTGAGATTCTGCTAACAGAACGGAGAAAGAATGCTGAGATTCTGCTAACAGAATGGAGCAAGAAGGAGTTTTCCTCCCTTTGCCTAAGCCAAGAGAGGAGGCCTTCAAGGGAGATTGCCCTGTATCCCCTAGAACAGTGGGAATGCAGTTCCTAGTGCTCAACTCATTCTGCAAAGGCCATCAGGAGAGAAGCTGAGGGTGGCTGGATTGGTCTAAACAAAAGTGAGCAGGCTTGGCAGAGGAGGTTATGTGGAATGGGGGTTAAAGTGTCTGTGTCCATTTCCCATGGGCCAGATGAGTGTGCTTTGGAAAAGTATCCACCCTCAAAGAGGTTCCTGCAAGGAATGAGTCACCCAGCCTCTTGTGAGGCATCACTACATCAGATAACTGCAGGGATGGGGCTGGGTGAGAGTCTTCTGGCAGGGGTACCTAAGGAGTCTCTCTCTAAGGAATTCACAAGAACATCCTAAAGCCAATTCAGGGTTTACCATATGACAATCCTACTCACAAATGAACCCCTGCCCTTTTCTCCACTGTTTCCCTCCTTACTGTGCCTGACCCTGCAAAGCCTGCAAACTGCAGTGGGGAAGAAATGGGGGATATGAAGTCCCCCACCATGCCCTGTTCCTACATTGGGAGTTTTCTACGCTAGGAAAGCCTGGATCTGGAGGTGAGGTAGAGAAAGGAGGCAACAGAAAGAAGTTATACAATGGATGAGGTTTAGAGTTCTGATATTATACTTCACTGGACTGTTCATACCTAAAAAAGGATGACTTACTTATTAGCGGAAATATCCCAGCTTAGTGGCCTGACAGCTCAGCCCAGGGGGTAGGAAGAAGAGGCCACAGAACAAGCTGAAAGAAAGCAGTTATGAGAAAGAAGAAAGTTGCCTCCTGCTTATTTAATGAGCAGGTTACAGATAAATGGAGTTTCAAGTTTCAGAGTTGAAACATAATAGCAGATATGTCACACAAAGATGTTGAATCCTGAGAGAATCTCCTTTGATTCAGAAGGGGATTTGCCATTTGTAGCTTCATAGGGTCGTTAATCTAAAACCCCAAATTATTATCACATTGTAAGATGTGTGAAGGTGTCAGACATGAGAAAGTGCCAGTTAATAAAGCCAACAAGTTATGAGATTTCTGTGTATGCATTTGAGCTGCCTGCCTAAAATGTATGTGGTTTGAAATGACCACACAAACTTCCTTAGCCCACACCCCTGAGTAAGGGACATTGCAGCTTATCAGGAGATGCTTATCTGAGAGACATTCTGAGATTCATGGCTATGAGACTATCCCAGGAGTGGTGAAGCAGGGAGGAGAGCATCGTGCTACTACAATTCAATAATTTCCATTTCCATGACACTCACTGCTGTTCACTGTCCGTGAAGTGCAGATCCACCTTGAGTTGAAAATCTACTTCACTCAGCGCATCTTCCATCTGCAAAAGAAACAAAGTCCAAGGGATTTCAGGAGTCAAATATTGTCCAAATGAAATACTTAGCTGGTCTACTTCCCAAAGTAGAGAAACACCATCTTGTCCAAAAATCAATGCCATTGATGCTGAAAGCAGAATTTCCCTGTATGTCTCATGGAGTTCTGGGTGAACAGGCTATCTGGGAGTATTATACAAAAAGAAAAAAAGAAGGGATTTACATACTCAGTTTGGGGAAAGTCAAGTAAAATTTGAAAAAAAAAAAAAAAAAAAAAAAAAAAAAAAAATGCTAAACAAGTTTCCTTATTGCAGGACTTTCGAGAGTCTCATTTGGATTTGATCTAGAATCCCACTTGGGGCAAGAGTCAAGTGTTCTGTAGCACCTGCTTTGGGAAGGATGGAGCAGTGAACTCACAGTGAAATCCCACTTGGCTAGCAATGGGATTAAGTCAGAACAATGTCATCTCTAACCCTCAGGCATCCTCTCAGGGCAGGCATCATTGCCCCCGTGTCCAGAGGAAGAAGCTCATGTTTGGGAAAGTAGTCACTTCTTCAGGTGGCTCAGCTTCATAAGAAAGCAGCTTCTTCATTTTTGTCTTGAAATCCATTGTATTTAACCATTTTCACCTTAAGACACTGGCATTTTATGTCCTACCCATGGCCGCATTTATCCTTTAAGAAAAAATAAAAAAAGAAAACCTACTTTTTAAACACAGGAATCTTTATTCTTCCTGCCAGTTTCTCATATATACCTGGAAGATGGTAGCCCTAGTTCTTTTTTACCATCACTCCCAACTCAAGGGGGTGTTACCTGCTAAATACCAGATCTCGCCACCACCTCTACTCAGAGGTCAGCCCAGGGTCAGTTCTACACACCTGTGATAGGACTCAGCCTCCTCCTCATTCACAGGCAGGATGGAGCCCTGTTTGTCTGTAACCACAAAATGCCATGTCTTGTTTATCTTGGTATTTAATGGTGCCTATTACAATTTTGGAGGCGGTGTTATCACCTGGAAGCTTGTGAGCCAAGTATCATCTGCTGATGTGTCTTGTTTAGTCCCCATAGTATTTTTGAAAATGTTTTGAACAAATTGCAAACATCTACAATTCAGGCAATTTCATATTTGTATTATGGGTTTTTAGCTTCTACAAAAAAACAAAAAACAAAGCAAAACAAAACCCTGGACTTGGGAGTGCTGAGCTGGCATTTAGAAACTCATTTAGAAACTCTGCTTCAGAGTTCAATTACCTGATCTATTTCAGATCAGGTAATTGCTGTCCCATCTACCACCATTCACAGTATTCACTGACACCCATCTGGCCTGCATCTAAAAGCCCCTGGCTATTTTCTTGTGTAGTGTCCCCAGTAATCCTTGTATGATTAAGAGAGAGACTAGTTTTAATTCATTCTTGATCCCTTGCTCCAGAAATAGTGTCTGCTACATAGAAAGTATCAATGCATCTTTGAGGAATAAATAAAGCTTTTCCCCAATCCCCACCTTTTTTGGTTTTCATTTCTTTGCAAGAATCTCCTCATCTTCCTGAGATGGAAATCTCTTACCCAAAGATCTCTTTGGAAATGTCTTCCTGGTTAAGCATAATTCATGGAGAGAGATACAGATGGAATTTATCTTTAGGTCTCCAGGGTTTAAAATTTGTTATTTAAAAAAAAAAAAATTTAAAAGTTAACATTTTGCTGAATCCAAGTGCTATAAATAACTTCCTTTCCTAGCTTTGTTTTGCATAATCATGAACCTAGCTTCAAACACACAAGGAACGCATTGCAGCCTCTTGTCACCAGGAAGGGAGGGAGACTGGCAACGCAAGCTTCCCAACTACCTTCTGAGCACGCATTTGCCTGGGTAATGAAAATTCAATGTAAACTCCAGTTTTAAACTTGCTGCAGTTTCCTTAGGAACTGGGAGAGAATGATTGGACTGGATAAGCTGTGGCTAAATTGAGCTAGGCTATGACTTTACAATGCTTCAATGAATCTTATTTGCAAGATATTCCAGAATGAAGTCACTGCCTTTTCTAAATATTTATTTCATGGTTGGCTGTTGACTTCCTACCCACCCCCCGCCCTTCAAAAAGACACACACACACACACACACACCATACAAACATATGATTTTCCTTTGTTCTGCATTATCTCAATTAGAGTCATCATCTCCATTCAAGGGTCATTTTCTCACGAACAGGAAGCAGTTTTGCAAACTAGTAGAAATAATATAAGAAGCTAACATTTACAGAAGAGTTATTATTTGGCAGGCAACAAACTATCATTATATGTATACTGTTTCATTTAATGTGGATAAAGCTACGAGTTAGGAAAGACTGTCCTGCATTTACCCATGAGGAAACTGAGGCTCCCTGTGGTAAAGGCATTTTCTCAAACTCAGTTAGTGAGAGTCCCACATCCCAGATGCTGTCAAGGGCTCCATTTCTTCAGCTTTCTCCCATGGTCATGTATGTGTTCTAGGTTGGACGTTCTCTCACTGCTTGGTTTCAACACATAATGGTGACTCTCTTGTCTTCTCCTCCATTCTTAACTACTATCTTGAGCTGTGTTACAGCCTGATAGCTAAGAGAGCAGCTTCTGAAATCAAGATACATGTGTACAACTCTTACTTCTATCATTTCGTATCTATGAGACCCAGGGCCAGTCAACCTCTCTGTTGTTTTCTCATCTGTAAAATGGGAGTAAAATAATTACATTTACTCACAAAGCATTGTTATTGTGTGAATTAAAATTTAAAAATGTACACAAAGGGCTTTGTTTACAATTGAACTGACAATTCTCAACAAAGGTTAGCTATTATTATTGCTGTCATTTTCACCCATAGGGGGCCCAGCCACATGAAGGACCCATTCCTCTACCAACTTCACATAGTGGTCTGGCATGCTGGTCAAAAACATAGACTTTATGATTGGAGGGCCCAGGTTCAAACCCTGGCTCTACAACTTCCAGGTGGTATGACTTTAGATAAATGCCTTCTCTAAGTCACTGTATCCTCATCTGTAAAACAGGAGTAGTAAAACACCTCTCATGTTGTTGCAATAATTCAATGAAATATTCCAGACAAAGAAATCAGCACGGCACCTGGCATACAGCATATACCTTGTAGGTATAAGATGCTGTTTGTTGGGGTTCAATCAGGCTGGTGGGAAAAATATTAAAGATAGTTAAACTCTCTTGGAAGGCCTGAGAGTTTGCATAGCTTCAGATTGCTTGGCTGAAGGCAGCCAGGGTCTCTTTGCAGGAGCCAGAAAGATTAGGGTACAAGTACAGAGGAATGTGGGAAGTTAATCTTCCTATCCTGTTTACTTATATGGGCTTAAGACTAACCTTTGTCCTACCAGGCACACTTTACTGCCTCCTACTCCGGGGTCAGAAGAAGTTTATTACCAGCAAATGGTGTTTGCTTTAGGCCTGAGAACCTGGCCTTTAATCTTTACCCTCTAGTGGTGTTTACTCACAACTTTTGTTAATTAGTCTTACTGAATAAATAAGAGCCTCACTAACCCACCTGGGCCCAGTCACAACTGTTTACAGAACTCAGCTTGGAGCCTGTAAGCAGCTCGGACCCTCAGCTGGACTGGCAAAGCAGAATATCTGTGTTTCAGTGTATGTTTATTCATCCATCGCCGAATCAGGGGTCTGCAGGAACAGACCCCCTGTAGCTAGCGTCCCCGTGAAAGGAGCGCTGCCTCCACTGTTAGTGCTAAGATCCTTGTGATTGTTCTTATAACTCATCCTCAACTCCTTTCACTCCCCAGTAGAAGCTTTTCTTCTCCCAACTATCCTGGACTATCAGTAACTCCAAGCCTATTTCATACCCAAATCTTAGAGTCAACTTCCATTTATCATTCCTTTCTACATGATGCCTGCCATCTCCTACGCTCAACCTGAACCCAGTCCTAAGGGCTGCACTTGGCGGCCATGCAGCTCACCCTTTCAACTCACACAGTTTCCATTCACACAGTTATGACCTCTGCCATGATGCTCACCAAGACACCATGCACTATAGCAGCAACTGCCTGTATGCCCTTGGTCTCCTGGGCCCCATTTTCTATATTATTGCCAGACTGACCTTTCTAAATGCCAGGTCTCCTCCTTCTGTCCTGAAGGAGACTCCTACCTTTAAAAAAGGAAAAACATGACCTTCAGCAGAGTCTCTGTGGCTCTCCATGCTGTGTCCTCAACCTTCCTTTCTAGCTTTATGTCCCTGCCAGTTTCCAGCCCATTAGCAACAATGCTTTCTTCCCCAAATCTGCCTTCTGCTTTACTGCTTTTTATGCGTCTTGCTGTCTTCTGTCTCAGGAGCTCTCAACTGGTTACTGTGGCAATCTTGTCCATTTTTCTACTTATCAAAACTCTGAATCAACTCAGGCCCATCTCTGCTTCCAGCAAAAAAAAAAAAGAAAGAAAAAAAACCCCACCTCTGTCTGAATCACTAGGTCTGGCATGACCTCATGAATCTGCATTTTGTATGAGTACTGCCAGGGGACTGTGATGCCGGTGCAGCAAGGAATTACACTTTGGAAAATGCGTTTCCTTTTGAAGCCTATGAGAATGCAATCTTGCTCATAAAATGTGTTTAATACGTAATCTTTTCTTCTTCCTCAGAGTGGCAAGCATTTTGTTGTTAATAATTGTATCTGCTTCTTTGCTCTGCCTGCTAGGAGCTTAGCACTAAATGTATGGGTGACCATTAGCAAATATCCAGAGGGTGTTTGCGCATTTTGGTCCCCTACATTTACCCCAGCCTTTATTTTCCTGTATGTGTTTCTCCTCCACTCTGCCTCATTCCATTGCTAGCTTTTCTTTTTACTATTCTATGCATTTTGTAAGCCTTCCCAAATCTTCTGTGGGATTACACAGAGTATATAAATAAAATACACACACTACCTCCAGACTCACTCTTTGCAACCTGTTATTATAACATCTCTTCCTACACCTTAACTTGTGATTAGTTCTGTCCATGGTCACCTCTTGCACTTATCTGTGACCTCAATGCACAACTGAATCTTCCTCTTGTCTGAATTTCTGATAGCAGGTGGAATCACATGTTTGACGAATAGGCATTTCATAAATGTCTGTGGTTCACAATCATGTCTATGTGTATCCATGAACATAATTTCTGGCCAACTGGCTATAAGCAGTGTTTTGGTTGTCATAAGCAGACTGATACTAACTGGAAATGCATCCATTCCAAATATACAGTGTTTACAGACATATCCAATTAACTTTTATTATCCCTGATTTGTATATAGCAATTAGCTGTGACATTGTTTGCTGCCATATGGATTACCCCCAACACAATAATAAATTATTAGCTTACAGAGATAAGAAATTTGATAGGAAGAAGAAAACAACATGTAATATGAAACAGACTCCCCACTCAACTTGAGAACTAAGGTTGGCTACAACCTCACATGAGTTAAGGTTGAGGGCTGGGAAGGTCAAACTTGAAGGCTTTAAATTGTCAGGGACAAGAACAATTCTCTGATGGAATTAAGATGGAGCAATGGCCAGGATACCTGAATAATACCCAAACCCAGCCTCCATCATTGGTTTGTCATAAGCATTCTGCCAGGGTTGCTCTTTGAGATCAATGTCCCAAAGGGCAAAGGCCCATGGGAAAAAATGGAGCACTGATTTCTTATTGGAATTTGGGAAGTGGACCTTGAGCTTGCAGTCTGTTTAACTGGGAGTTTATGACCACTCTAGGCAACCTAATGGTCTTGTTTCCTAAACTAAAGGTATCAACTTGAGTCCAGGAAGGAATTAGAGGATACACTCAAAATGAGGACTCTAGGTACAGTTTATTAAAGGGATGATTTATAAAGTGTGTGGAAGATTTAGAAAAAGCAGCTAACAGTTGGGCGCAGTGGCTCACCCCTGTAATCCCAGCACTTTGGGAGGCTGAGGCAGGTGGATCACAAGGTCAGGAGTTTAAGACCAGCCCGGCCAACATAGTGAAACCCTGCCTCTACTAAAACTACAAAAAAAAAAAAAAAAAAAAAAAAAAAAAAGCCAGGCGTGGTGGTGGGCAGCTGTAATCCCACCTACTCAGGAGGCTGAGACAGGAGAATTGCTTGAATCCTGGAGGCAGAGGTTGCAGTGAGCCGAGATCACACCACTGCACTCCACTTGAGTGACAGTGTGAGACTCCGTCTCAAAAAAAAAAAAAAAAGCAACTAACAATGGCTCAGTTCCTCAAGATTAGTAACTACAGGACCTCCTTATCACCGTAGGCATGAAGAGTCAAGCAGAGACAGTGGCTATCAGAACTGAAGAGAAAGCTACATGGAGTGTGTCTCCCTGGCTGGAGCTGGGGCCTTTGGAAGAAGGACAGAGCAAGTGGTATGCTGGTAAAGGTTTAACAACTGGCTCTCTGAAGAAAAATAAAAAACACTGATTTGTAGCATTGGCAGTTTCTCCTGTGTAAATGTTTTCATCACAATTGACTTCGAGCTATGAATGTGAAGTCGCTAAATAAGGAGTTGGAAAGAAGTCTGTACCTGTGGCTATCAAAAGCTGATATAAGCATGCTCTAGCACGCCACTGGACACAGCCAACCCTCCAGGACCCTGCAGGGAAGGAGCCTGGGGAATGAACGCTCTGGGCCCATTCTCCTCGTAGCCACCTGCAGAAGCTCTCATAGGCTGAAATCAATGGAAACTAAAAGGTAAAGACATGACTGCGCAGTTCTTGCAGCCAGTCTCTTGGGGCACAAAGCAGGTGGGGGAGCAGAGAGGGGAAATGGTCAAGTAGTCAAAAGCTAGCCAGCATGGCTAACAGGAGCTTCATTTGTTCTTTTAAATTTTGATTACAGATCAAGTATTTGCAGTCACTGTGATGGCATAAGGGAGACAGGGTCAGGTTAACTGAAGGCTCCAGTGAGTGAGGTGTATGTTCCTTGAGGTATTGAAGCAGGCAACTGTGGTCTGGGCATGATACAGGGAGCCAAGGGCCATCAAACAGGGCGCATGGTGGATGCTTATCTCTGTTTGGAAAGAATAGTTTGCAAAGGGCCTAAAAAGAAGGGAATATAAGTTAAATTCATTCATTCAACAATTAAGTCATCCACTCCATGTCAGGTATCCACAGTGCAGTCCTATGGCTACTGGGGCACTCAGGATACAAAGAGAGATCCAGTCCTGTGGAGCTTGCAGACTGGGAGAGGGATGACAAAATTCTAAAATAAAAATTGTGCCATTGCACCATTCTAACAAAATCAGTGGATTTCTATTGCCCAAGAATAAGCCCTAATTTCCCTATCATGGCCCACAATGCTGGGCCTCCCTGCTCCATCTTCGTCTTCTGCTCCTTTGCCCTCCCTGTCTGTGCAAGTCACCTCAGCCTTAGTGCTTTTCCTGAAGCACCTCAACGTCATTCCCACCTCAGGCTCTTTGTCCTTACTGTGCTGTCCTCCAGAGCCGACATCTCCCTGAGCTCATGGCATGCCTGAATCTTCCTCCACAGTTGGGTCTCCGCAATTCTGCACTGGCTTCTCTGGGAGCCTCTCCTGTCTGTCACTTGTCCTCCAGGGAATAATCACCTTGGGTGAAGGTTGTGTTGAAAGTTGTGCTGAGTTCTTGACATTCTCAATATCTGAGTATCTGTCATGAGGCAACAGCCAGTCTTGCACAGCAGGACCATCATGAGGTATCTTCCACTTTGGGTACAGTTGTAGCTTCATGGGGCCTCCAGTGAGGGTGCAAACTCCAATACTCTTATCTCCCTCATGAGTGTGTCTCAGAGACTAGGGAGCTCAGTATGTAGCAGTGAGAAGGCTCAGTAATAGAATATGCATGATTGGTTTATTTAATTACATTGTGATATATTGATCTAATATTAGAATATAAGCCCAAAATGCCAGGGATATTTCATGTTCACTATTTTACCTTCAGCACATAGTAGGTGCTTAGTGAGTGCTCGATAAATTTTTGAAAGGATAGATGGGTTAATGAATAAAGAATGAGTGACGCTTTTCAATTTTAGCCACGAAGAGGCTAGATAGATAACACTACCTAGATAACAAAAGATGTGGACAAAAAGCCAAGAAGCCTGAGAGGAGAAAGATAACAGATGTCCAATAGGAGCTGTTATGCATACCACATGAGGAATGCAAGCAGTGGGGGCTCTAATTAGACCTTCCTAAAACAGGAATACTCTTTCAAATAATTCTCAATATATTCTAGCAGGAAAAAATCAGCTCAAATGTGGCAACAGGTACACTTCAGTGAGGCTAGGGGAGGCAGATCAAAAGTTTGAGCTTCAGATATTCCTTTGAAATGTGTTAATCTGATGAACAGGAAAATTTCAGTCAAGTTCCCAACTAATAAAGCAAGCTCCCCAAGGCCTCTGGGCTTGCAGTGATGCTGTTTCCCCTTCATTCAATGCCCTTCCTCTTTCTTTCTCTGGTGAATTCAGCATGTGCATCTGAAGCCAGCTCTTTTGTGTAAGCCTTGATGAACACCAGCTTTGTCATCTCCACAGAGATCATTGCTCACATCACCTACCAAAGTGTTTGCTTATATATCTGTTTTCCTGCTAAATTATCAACCCTTTCAAGGTAGAGTTCCTGCTGCCTTCTCCGGTTCTGTCCCTTATCCAAGGGTCCCACATTGAGCCCTGCAAAAAAACAGTTACTCAAAACCACCTGCTGATTGACTCATTGACAGAGGGCCTGAACAGATGCGCAAATGGGCAAATGAGGGGGGAAGAAGAGACCCAGTAAATGAGTCAATGGAGACTGTCTGCACTTGAGACTACATGGAACAAGCAAATATATGAATTAAAAAAATGAGTAAAACAACACATACATAAATAAGTGCATGAGTGCACTAAAAGCACTAATCTCTGTCAGATTTCAGAGTAAATCCATACCTTCTTCTTTCACCATTTACCTAGCAATGAGAGAGAACAGCCATGAGAGGGAACAGCCACAAGAGGGAACAGCCACTTGTGGCTGGTGGTAGATTCATGACTTACCCTTTCACCACCTAAGAGCAAATGAACTCGGAAGACCACAGCATCATTTATGGGCACCTCTTCATTCCGGTATAAGATCTGAAAGACTCGGCTGTGCACGGTGCTGTCATGGACACAGGCTGAATGCAGGCTGCTGCTCTCTGCAAAACAAGAATCAGTTGGACCCATGAACTCCAATACTGTCCTTTACCTGCAGCCCTGTCAGGTGTCTTTCCTGCTCAAGGAGACTAATGGCCCCAAGCGGCCTTCCAATTTCCAAAGCTTAAAATCACTGTTAATGAGACCTTACCATATGAATATTTCTGTTCATTGAGTTGGGCTGGTATCTCAGGAAAACCTTGTTCCATTCCTTACAAGCAATAAGATCTTGGCTAAGTCACTCATGCCGTGGGCAGTGCTCCTGGGCTGCTATGCAGTGCCTGCTCAACTTCTCACCTGTTCACCTGTCCCCTCCTCTGTGAAGCATTCCATAAACCTCCTCTCCCAGAAACAATGAGGAAAAGAACAGAGGCTAAAAGATAGAAAACACCCTTCCTTCTACAAGGACTTCCTAGTGCCCATAGAATCTCTCCCTTCTCAAAGGTGCTGCTTGCACATCATGCATGTCATGAGAACACTCTGTCTTGAGTTTTAGGAAAATGTGCTAATCCTACTGTATAATCCTACTGTATATCAAGTTTTAAAGGAATTGGTTTAGCTCTGTATCCTCCAATGCATTCTAGATATACCATATCCCTAAACAGTACTTCAAAGTTGAGTTATATTTCAAGAAGACAAATCTAGCCAACGCATCCACTGTCCAGGGTTATTTGGGGGAACAAATGGGTGAACTCCTCCAAATTACTTAACACACAAACTACACAGTTGGAGATACATGTAAAAAAAAAATATATAATATATATTCTAAAATAAATAACACTGCCCAGGGTTATTGTGAGGAAACAAATGGATGAACTCCTCCAAATTACTTAACACACAAACTACACAGTTGGAGATACATGTAAAAAAAAAAATATATATATATATATATA
>NW_016815128.1:2093229-2137402 GCF_001698545.2 Rhinopithecus bieti
TATATATATATATATATATATTCTAAAATAAACAACACTGTCCAGGGTTATTGTGGGGAAACAAATGGATGAACTCCTCCAAATTACTTAACACATAAACTATTCACTTGGATATACGTGTGTGTGTGTATATATATATATATATACACACACACACATATATATATATATATATACACACACACACATATACACACAAACATATGTTTATATACATATTCTAAAGTAAATAATACTAATATTTATATAAGGCAATGATTACCTATTGATTACCTATTTATAACAGGGAACAACTATATGGCATTTTACAAGTTCTAAAGTGCTTTTCAATTGTGGTTACTTTCCTTAATTATCATAACAAACCCACAAGGTAAATTTTACACCAGACAAAGAGACAAAGCCTCAAAGCAGAGGCAGGTGCCTAAATATGTACTTGTTGTGAATGTTTATGTCTCCCCAAGATGCATATGTTCAAATCTAATCACCAATGTGATTATATTTGGAGGTACAGCCTTTGGGAGGTAATCACATCATAAGAGTAGAGCTCTCGTATATGAGATTAATGTCCTTATAAAAAGAGGCCAGAGATCTGTTCCCCTCACCTTTCCCACCATGCAAGGATACAATGAGAGACGTCATCAATCTGCAAACCTGGAAAAGGGCCCTCACCAGAACCTGACCATGCTGGCATCCTGATCTCAAACTTCTAGCCTCTAGAACTGTGAAAAATAAATTTCTGTGGTCAATAAGGCATCCAGTTTATGGCATTTTGTTAGCAGACTTTGCTGGAGAATTGCTATATAATGAAGCATTGTGTAGATTCATCCTCATATCTACCTCTTTAATAAGAGAGAAAATGAAGTCTCCGGTGAATGAATAAAATGCATCTATTTCCTAGCAAAGGGTGGGGACTCTATAAAACAGTACTGAAAGAATTAAATAGTTTGACTGAAATGGGAGCCAAGAAAAAAATAGAAAACAGCCCAACTAGCAAAGAAAAATCCTAAGTATCTTGTACACTGTCTCTGGATGAGTCAAAGAGTTTTTTGGAAACAGGGACACAGGATCACAGTCACCTCCCAATGCACAATCACATCTAAACCAACACCTACCTTGTAGCTTCAGAGCAAGGAATATAAAATATGTAAAATGTCAGGTTGTTTCCAAGGCTGCTCAGATATGCCTGCTCTAAGTTGCACTTTGTCATGAAAGCAATAAAATTACTGGCCTAATGCAGTTCTATTTAGACCTGCTGTATTCAAATTGATGGGGCTATTAAATAAAAATGATTCATGTGTGCAGATGCCTCTCTGTTTTTATTTGCTACACTAGCTCTTTCTATATCACTGTCAAGGCCCGCTGATCTATAAGCCAGAATGACAGCGTGGCAGCGGATGGATGGGGTAAACACCCGGAAGGTCAGAGCAGCCCTGAGCTGTCTGCTACCAGGAGGGACAGCCAGCAAAACAGTTCAATCACTTGCTGTCTTGGACAAGTGACATCACCTCTTGGAACAGCAGCTTTCCATGTGAGAAATGGACACAGCCACACTGACCTCCTGGGATCACTGTGGACACAGAGGATAAAATAGATCAAGCTCCTAAGACCAGGCACGCGCTGGGCATACAATATACAGTATGATGACTTTTTAATTGTGTTTGCAGAGAAAGTTCTGAGTACTTTCTGTTGAATAAATTGTCATTGGCCACATTTTTTATGGAAGATTAAGCGCCTCTGAATTTGAGCAGATTGGCAAACAGACCACAGGGCTTAATGGGTATTTACTGAAAATCACCAAATCCTGAGGTGTCCCATTAAGCCTGGGATAAGGCAGTTTTCATACCTTAGGAGACTTTCTGGGTCAACTCCTCACCGCTATTAAATAGGGCATCGCATAGAACAGGTGTCTTTTTAACAAGGGAAGGCTCACCAATCACAAGATAACTTCCCTGGGATGGAGATCACTGGGACAACACTCCCTGCTTCATTCCCATTGGGATTCTCCCTTCTTCACCAACAATCCACATCCGGATACCCAGCCCACTATCCTCTCTCCTCCTTCCCGGTGAAATCAGCACCCAGAGACAACCAAAGTACATACTCTCTCCACCCTTAAAGACTAACTCACACTTTGGGATGGCAGCCTTTCCTGGCTATGGGTTAAATAGCCACTTTTCATTCTAGAGTATTTTATGTATTTTAGGCAACAAGATTTCTATTCAAGTGGTCCAGTGAGAAGGTGTAGACTAGAGTGTCTTCCTACATATCTGCCTTCTTTTGTGTATGTCAGCCTTGGTACCATGCATAAAAAGAGTTGAGACTTTAAGGGGAAAAAAAGAGATGAAAAGAAAATGGGTGGAAGAAGGAAAGGGAGTGTGAAGGAAAAACAGGAAGGGAGCAGAGAAAAGAGAATACAGCAGGGGAGGTAAGAGCTCTTCAGGTCTCAGCTGCACAAAGAATACATTCCAAACATCTTAACACAGAATTTCAGGCCAGAGGGCAAGAGAAAAAAAGACTTTTAGGTGCTGTAGTTTCTTCTTCTCCCCCCACAAAATGAATGATATTAACACTTTATATATCTATACACCTCTAAATGTTTAAACTTTAAATGATGACATTCCTTCAGCTGAGAGCTCCCAGCAGTCCTAGAGGGATCTGTCAGTGTGGAGTATAAAATACAGGTGTTATTCTTCTGACAGGGACTCTATGCTCAATGCTCAAACCAACAGCACCCGCAGGGACCATTTACTTGTGGACTAAACCTCAATCCCATTCCAAGAACATAGCCATGGCTCTGCCTGCATGTAGGAGATTCCCAAAGAATCATTTCTGTGCCCAAACTCCAGAAAACCACCCCTTCAATACCCCAGGCCTGAAGCCAGCTTTAAACTCAGGATATACTCAGTTAAATTCCTTTAAATTCAGGATATACTCATAGAGAATCTTCCGACATATTAGAGCCAACAGAAGTGGAAAAGCCCCATTAGACGATGGGTTCCTCAAAGTCACAATGTTGGTTTTCATATGGTTTAGAAAATGCTCCTTTAGTAAGGGAAATATAAGTTCTAGACTTGTCCCCACTTTCTGGCTGTGTGACCTTGGGCAGGACTATGGAATCCGAGCTCCAATGAGATAAGAATCTTGCCTTACTTAATATCCATAATGAATGTGAAGCTTAGGTAAAATGGTGAGTAGAGAAGTATGTTTTAACTGAAAATTATCAAAATCCAAACAGATTTTCTCAAAGACTAAAGATGACAACGATTAAGACTCTTTAGGTGGGGTGAATTTTCTGACCCTTTCTAGGAACATGAAGAACAGAAAGTCACCCTGAAGCCAAACTTTATTTTTTTCCCAATGATTGTAAGGAATAGGCAGAAGAGAAAGCCACTTTGAAAAAGGTATTTATTGTTGTTCCAGAGAAGGACCAGAATAATTTCCTGTAGTCGAGTATGTGCTGCCTAGCTCATAGGGTCATCAAGCCTTCAATGCCAGGGTAGGAAGGTCCAATATATGACCTCTTGAGACTCCCCCAAGGTTGCTACTTTCCTGGAGAGCCCATCACTGGAGGGCAAGTAGAAAAATATGGATAAGAAACTAGGAACTCCTGGGAGACAGGTAACTACGGTCTTGATGACTTTTCTTGAGGTTGAAAATCAGGGATACTGTTGGACTGTGACAGATGCTTCCCAACCAAGGTGATACTAATGTCAATCACACAAGTACAACCTGTTCCCAGAAATGAGGCTATCTTAAGAAAAGCTGGGGCCCAGGATGATGACTCTGGATGTTCAGAAATGCTCAGGGCTTCATGGGTAGAAGGTTGGTTTGGCTACATTGTGAGCTGAAAAGATGAGGACCTACCTAACCTGAAACAAAGATTGTGTTGTCAAAAGCAATATTTTAGTTCATTGTGTGTTTCAATAAGACAATAGCACAGACTACATAATTCACAGTGCACAAAATTTAATTGGCTCACAGTTCTGGAGGCTGGGAAGTCCAATATCAAGGTGCTTGCATCTGGCAAAGGCCTTATTTCTGCATCATCCCATTGCAAAAGGCAGAAAGGCCAAGAGACAAAAGTGAGCTGAACTTGTCCTTTTATAAAGGCAGTAATCCCACCCAGTAGCGTAAAGCCTTCATGGCCCAAACACCTCTTAATGGATCTCACCTCAAAACTGTTACAATGGCAACTAAAGTTTCAACACACATTTTGGAGGGGACAAACGTTTAAATCATAGCAGTCTCTAATGAGTTATAACCTGGGAGCTCAGGGTGAAGGCCCTAGTGGCCTGTGCAGATAACTGGAGCAGCAAAGCGTTCACCATTGAAGACCCTCAAGCTTCCTCCGAATTCTAAATACCTATGCTTCAATAGATACCCTGTGTGCCAATGAGATGCCCCAGCAGCAAGGGACTGATGAGATTCATTTCTATCCTAAACTAGCATTCAGAAAAGGATCACACTTCATTGAGTCAGCCTAGGGCTTCTTGGATGATGTGACATGGGAAAAGGAAGTGGCATTTCTGCTAACAGGGCATTGAGATATACAAGCACTTACTTGAAATATCTGAAGAGATGCAATTCTGCTCGTACCTTCAATTTTTGAAGCATATCAAATTGGTGACACATCAATAAAGAGCTGTATTTTGGTTGTCATTTTTATTTCTATCTCAAAGAATATAAAATATTTTTCTTGTTTTCTACTTAAAGTACCCTGTGGCACACGGAGTATTGAATATTTTGCTTTCATGCACATGGACATAAGTTTATGCCTCACCTATAATTTTGGATTATTATGTTTGTATGTTTTTGCTATAAAACGTGTTTATTCATTCATTGAATATTTACTAATCACCTGCTATGCACTAGGTCTTGGGCAAAACATTGGGATTCAGCACTGAACACTCACAGGGTTCCTTTTGGGACATCTATGTTTTACACTTGTGCCTGTGGAATAGGGAATGAATATTACCATTGTTGTCCGACTCCACAGACATCTCCTTGTGTAAATGAATGTTTCGTCTTTCCACACACGTTGCATTAGTCAGAATGCATTATAAGGGCTAATTTAAAATTCTGATTGAGGTGGCAAATTATGTAAAACAAACTGAGTTTGATCAAAGATGTTATTTATAAATTATATGATTGGAAAAGTCACTTTTCTATAATATATAATAAATACAAAATGGTTTTGTTAATTGCAAATTGCTCAATTAAAGCTAGCCTGAGATTTACTGGTCTAAATTCTAGATACTTTATGTTCCTTCCATCACTGAGTATAGCCTTGGGTATATGAGTTTTCATTTTATTCATGAGGAAACTCATGATCATAGAGATTGTAACATCCTCAATGTCAAATATAGTAGATGGTACAATGGTGACTCTAAATGTTTTTTTTTTAATTTCACTCCTTAATTTGTTTATTCATTCATTCATTATTTAACTCAACAACCACACAGGCAATATGTTAGACATAATTCTGTCACTGGTAAAGATAAAACAATGACAAGGAATATTATTCAATATTTAGTACAGTATTTCCCAACTTTTTATCTCTCCTCACTTCAAAGGCACCATCCATCAATTTCTGTTTAATTGTTTAAAAAAATCTGAGAATGACAGAACAAAGGCTTTGCATATCACTAACACTCAAATATTTAGGAAATCAATCCATCAATCAATTTATTAATAAATGCAAAAATGGAGGGATATGACTTTTGGAAGTTACCCAATGTTTGTTATAGTTCTAGTTTGTGATTGTTCTAATATCCAGAATTTCTGACTCCTAGCCTACTCTACAAGAAAACCCAACTTACAAAGCCCATACCATGCTCTGGCAGAAAGTCCTATTTGTAGGAGGGCAACTAAACTAAAGAGCTCATTAAAAAGCACCATTTAACCTACTGAAAATGAGAAAGGCTGTTGCTGCGATTCAACAGGAAGCATTCTCTCATCAACACTGACTGGGCTTAATTACTTAATTACAAACCATCGTGACTTACTATTAGAATAAGCCCACTAAGGCCAGCACTTCATAACACCTTATTACCTAATAACGTGTATTGCACCATAATCTCAAAAGTAAAAGGCCAGTGTGTTGCCTCTGGTACACTCTAGTTGCTCACTACAGAAACCCATTGGATTTCCTTGGATTGGTCGTAACTGCTGAGTGGTCTCAGGTATTTCAGTCTGGATTTCAATAACAGAGTCCAGCGTATAGCCTTGTACCTCATGCTTGTGTAAGCACATAGATGTGAGTTAAAAGACATGGATTTACTCTCAGCTCTGCCATTTATACACTGTATACCTATGAACAAAGAACTTGCCCCGTGTAAGCCTTGGTTTCCTCATCTGTGAACTGGGGATGGAAGAGCAATACTGTTTCAGGGTTGTGAAGGTTTTACGAGATGACCTATGAAAGTACCTGGTACAAGATGGAACATGTAATAGGGGCTCAGACAAATGGAGGGAATAAACATGCTGCTGGATCAATAGGAGTGTGGAGCTGACATGGCTTTTACAAATAATCCAGCATAGAACTTTACCAGCTATTAGTAGAAGTCTCAGTGGAAGTGACAAGTGGAAAATAATCTGTTTTTTTGTTTGTTTATTTGTTTGTCTGTTTTCAGATGGAGTCTCGTTGTGTAGCCCAGGCTGGAGTGCAGTGGCACGATCTTGGCTCACTACAATCTCTGCCTTCAGGGTTCAAGTGATTCTCCTGCCTCAGCCTCCTGAGTAGCTGGGATTATAGGTACGTGCCACCATGTCCGGCTAAATTTTGTATCTTTAGTAGAGACAGTGCTTCACCATGTTGGTCAGGCTGGTCTCAAACTCCTGACCTCGTGATCCACCCGCCTTGGCCTCCCAAAGTGTTGGGATTGCAGGTGTGAGCCACTGCCTCCAACCAAAGGAATCTTTAATTACCTTTTGACACTATGAAGGAAGCAGGCTTCGCCCAGGGCAGTGGGCACTGCCTGAATGGAGCATGGAGCATGGAGCATGGAGCATCTCCCAGCTAGTAAGCAGGGAGATGCTGGGTGAGACTTTGACTCCACCGGCCTTAGTTCTTTTACAGGCAAAAATGACAATAACAATCCAACTACACTGGGGAGCCAGATGATGCCTCATGCCCATCTCACCTGCTCTTTCAGCTCTTGTAGCTCTTCAGCTTCTCTCTCGTTTGCTCCTGCCCCTTCTGGATTCCTAGGCTCCTCCTGCACCTGCCACCTCTCTGTGTTGTAGAACCCCAGGTCATGGTCCCAATTATTTTCTCCATTATTAGCTGTGCTCCTTCCCTAGCATCATTTCCAAGGCTTTCTATGCCACCTACAAGGTGAGCACTCTCCAATGTACAATGCCAGCCCCATCTCTCTCCCGAGTGGGCCTGATCCTTCACCACTTGATGTGATTTCTTTGATGTCAAATAAAGATCAGAACCCTCATGTGTCCAGTGCAAAACCTTTGATTATATTTCCCAAATATGTTCCTCCTCCTGTCTTACCCATACTAATGAAATATTTCCTGGTCATTTAATTCCTCTTTTCCACTCACCTCCTCTATCCAATCATTAGCACATCCTATGGATTCACACCCAAAACATGGTTCTGACAAATCAAATCCTTTCTACCTCTTTTAAAAAATTTTCTCTCAATATTGCATACTGAAAACCTTACTTTTTGCTTCTACTCTTACCACCTATTTGTCTACTAATATAAAATATAAACTAGATGTTGGCCAGACACGATAGCTCATTCTTACAATCCCAACACTTCAGGAGGCCAAGGTGGGAGGATCACTTGAGGCCGGGAGTTCAAGACCAGCCTGGATAACACAGTGAGACCCTGTCTCTACAAATTTTTTTCTGAATATATAAAATTAGCTGGGCATGGTGGTGTGTGCCTGTAATCCTAACTACTCAGAAAGCTGAAGTTGGAAGATCTCTTGAGCCCAGGAATTCAAGGCTGCAGTGAGCCATGATCTTGCCACCACACTCTGGCCTAGGTGATACAGTGAGAGTTGGTCTCTAAAAAAAAATAATAAATAAAATATAAACCAGATGCCTTTATCCCCTCCTTGCACTTAGAATGAAATCTAAAGTCTTTACTGTGGTTAATTGGCCCTAAATGATGAGTGTAGGAGCTGCAGCCATAGTGAGGACCGAACACAGAGCTGATTCTTTGTGCTGTCTCCAGGCCCAGCAAATATTTATAGAATGCATGACTGACCGAAGCTCCAAGTGGCCTGATCACAGACAACTTGGCAGCGGTGTGTAGTAACATTTGTGGAGGTGAACTGAATCTCGGATGGAGCAGCTAGCTCACTGAGGCTGTCTCTATTTCCCGCTATGTCCTCATGATGACCCAGAGTCCACATCGATCCAGGTTCCCTTGCGAAAGGCTGGCACAAAGGATGCCCAGAATGTGTAACATGGGGCTTTCTGAGAAGGGTATAGCCAAGGCCCCACCGTCAAATCCTGAAACCCGTCCTGTTAATAAGTCATTCAGGAGACTCAACAAATCGGAGGCAAAGAGCCTTGTTGATGTGATTCAGGCTTTCCTGAACCATCTGCCTCCCCATATGCTTCCCAAGGAGAACTAAGTATAGCTGCAATTGCAGCTAATCAAATATTTGTCAGAGCTGCAGTGTCCCCACCCAATCATGGTCTCCAGGATGTGCCAAGGAGCACAGAGCTGTTTGCTAACCCACAGTGACCTTGGCCTTAGTTGGAGGTCACAGAATATAGGGGGGAGTTGTGACTACAAAAAATAGCAGGGAGCCCCAGAGTCACTGCTGATTAGGGGAGGACAGGTGGTTGCTCTGCCTTTGTCTTCCACAGAGATGGCAGATCCCTCCAGCAGGGCCTGCCCACTCCAGGGGCTAAGCTAAGCCCAGCCAGTCCAGAAAGAGATCATAGCCTCAGTCCCTCCAACTCCCTCCAAGGTCTGAGGCCCCCACCAACCCAAGCATTGAATGAGTTGTCCCCGTCACAGCACATTCTCACCTGGACTGTCTCCCCTTTCCTCTCTTGGTCCCCTCCCCTCTGTCTATTAGGGCACACATCCACACACCAGGGTTGCACTTGCAGTCTGGAGTAGGGCAGTATATTCAAAACTGGTGAACCCAGATAGCACCCAGTCAGAATGCCTGCCAGGTAGGATGATGAGCAGGGCCTGCAGGTCATCGGCTGCCCTGGTGTAAATCCTTTAGCTATGGATGATAGAGAAGGTGAGGGTCTGCAATGGGGGCCAGGGTAACTGGCCATTGTAATCCAGGAAAGAGGACTTGAAAAGCTCAGGGCAGTGCCTGTTATAACAACTGTTCATACCAGATGCACTGGCTGAATATTGCTCCTGGTTAAAATGAGCAAGGTATCCCCGTGCCATGCACAGGTCCTGCTGAGACTTGTCTCTGTAACTTGAGTTTTGTCTTCTCAGCTTCACAGCTTTTCACCTCATTCATTCTCCTTCTAGACTCCAGTGGCAGCTCAGAGTGACCTGAGTTCTTGTCCTCCAGGACAGCAGAGGCTCTTGCAGCTGATATTTTTTTCTTCTGTTATTCAACTTCTCTCTCTGCTGCTTATACATTGTGCCATATACTGCAGATACACAGTCTGTCTGTGCATGGACTTGGAAATTCCTTCAGGGAGAGCTCCCCTCTCTCCAGCTCAAACCTCCTTAGTCCTTGATACCCATGCACTCTTCCAGTTGCCTGCATACCTCAGAGTCTCAGCCCAATGGGTGACCTGGTTTCTGATGGGTCACCTTGACTCAGACTTGGCCCTGGCTGGGTCAAGTAATTAACTTTCAACTCCACACAACAAATGCAGAACAGAAGGGTTGTAACCACACATTTCAACCAAGTTCTGGAATATTTCTTGATCTGAACTTCTGCATGTAAGCCCCTTAACTCCAGTCAACAACTGGGCCAGTCTCAGGCATAGTCAGAGTATATGGTAACCACACACTTATTGGTGCTGACACTTCAGGGAGTAGGGCCTTGAGAAATGATGCAAGATCCAGCTCATTTCATACTGTCACCCTTTCAGCAAGCTCTCTCTGCCTATCCCAGATTAGTGTGAATATTCTCACCTCTGGATCATACCCATTTACTGCTCAACAACATTCAGCGGCAAAAGATGCCATCCATCTCTTCCATGCATCCCTCCAATACACATACTCCATTGATCGAAAATACTGAGAATTCCAGGGACCTTGCTGGATCAGCAAACACAAGATGCTCCTTGCTTTTGAAGAATCCCCAATATTATTCTCTTCTCTTGAATAAATGTTATGATTTCCTCATTAGTGTCACCTGTTGAATCTTGCCCTTTGACCCCTCAGCAAGTATATGCCCCTTGCACTCAGCCCCCAGCAATGTACAGAGGGCTGGCCCATGGTGCCCCTGGTGCCTAAACAAACTTTCATGGTTGCCTCTGCACCAAGATGTTGATGTGAAAATAAATAAGCATAAGAGAACAGGTCATCTGGTAGTTGAATCTAAGCTGCAAAAGTTAGTGCTGAGGATGTAGATCTAGGTGTTCACTGACACTATAGCCAACTGGCTAAGCCTTGGCTGATACCCAGCCAGGTGATACTGCAACTTTCAGAAGGCTCTTTTGACCCCTCGTGTCTGAGAAAATCTATATCCACCATCTGAAAGTCACAGTGTCATCTGCATGGGTGTCAGCCAAGGCTTAGCCAGCTGGCTCTTGTATCAATGAATACCTAGGCCTACATCCTCAAAAGCAGTATGTGTTTGCTCAATGAAACAGATGGGGCAAGATGACTTGAGGGATGTGACAGTGCTGCTTTAGACCACTGTGGTACTGCGGGAGAACTGAGAGGCTCATAATTTTTCCTATTACAAGAACATGAGTTTTTTGTTTTTTGTTTTTTTTTTTTTTGAGACAGAGTCTCGCTCTGTCACCCAGGCTGGAGTGCAGTTTCACCATCTCGGCTCACTGCAAATTCCACCTCCCAGTTCAAGCGATTCTCCTACCTCAGCCTCCCAAGCAGCTGGGACTATAGGTGCCCGCCACCACATCCAGCTAAATTTTTGTATTTTCAGTAGAGATGGGGTTTTGCCATGTTGACCAGTCTAGAGAATACGATTTTTTCTTACAAAAAAAAAAACTTCATTTTCTGTAAAATGGAGCTATAATATCTAATCATAGGGTTGTCATGAGTATCAAATGAGATGATAGAAATCAATGCCTGTGGCTCACTATACATGAGCAATATTGTTCAGTGTTTTAATTACTTCCTTGACTTTTGGGGAGAAGGAGGGTGGATACCGGCTCATGGTGACTTCCGCCATGCCAAATCTAAGCTTCTTTCTGACTAGACCTGGTTAATTACTGATAATTCTCAGAAGTCCTATCACACTGCTTGTCCAAATGACCAATCCGTAAATATTTTTTGAAAGTTCTGTTTCCTCTGACATTCTTTTTTCGACTTTCTTCTTCTCATTCACAAAGACTCTGTATATTTTTCCTTTCCTCAGAAGTTCTTCCCTCAATGCCACAGGCAGAGTAATTACTCCCGTGTCTGTTTCCGCAGCATTTTGCACCAGCTCTTGTAGAATACTTGTTCTTCCAAGCAGCAGTTCTCTGTGTCTTTCTGTAACCAGACTGTAGGCTTCTCCAAGACTGAAGAGTACACAACTCACCAATGTGTTCTAGGATTCTAGTAAGGCGCTTAACATAAGAGGTATAAAATTCGTCTTTTTAAATGAATTGATAGCATCATCCTCACCTCAAAAGTCTGCCTTCTTCTCAGTGACCTCTTAAATGCTACTTCTTCTATGAAGATCTTCCCAACTAGAAGGCAGAATTTAATGAATTTATAAGCAGCACAGGCTCTGACTCAGACTGATCTTTATTTAAGTTCAGGCTTTCCATGCACTTGCAAATCATTTATTCTTTCGAGAATAGTTATCTTCATATATAAAGTAATCATGAAAGATTAGATAAGACAAAGATGCCCATCATTATTATTAAAAACACATATCTTCCCTGTTTATTCGTCTAGCTTTATACCTTTCCTGTGTCTCACAGAGTCCACCTCCTGTTTTACCCATCTTAGAGTCATGTTATTGCCACCCACCTACTCCCTCTCATCCTCAGTTGTTCTGTAAGCTACTTAAGGGCATAGACATTAGGAAATCACTTGAGTCTCTTCCCTGTGACCTGGATCACTACTTTAGATAAAATAGATGCTCAAAAAGTTGCCAAATGAGCACTTGAGTGTTAGTCTGGGTAACTTGCTTACCCCCAAAAGAAGGCTGAGTACTCACTCTTATATCTGAAAACTCATGCAACCAATATAGGGACTGGGAGCTAAAAGAAAGTCATATAGTTTCATAAACCCATTTCACAAATAGAAACTGGGGCCTCAGAGATGGAGAATCTAACCAAGGACCAGCAGTGGAATCCCGAATCTACCCACCACACCCACGGCCCTCCCTGTTACCCCCAACTGCCCTGATGCTTACCAGGGCATCACAAAACTATTTCCGAGGCTCTCTTGACTCCTTATGTGCAAGAAAATGCTATATCCACTCTCTGAAAGTTGTAGTATCACCTGATTGGGTGTCAGCCAAGGCTTAAGCCCATTGGCTCTAGTATGAATGAACACCTAGGCCTACATCCTTGGAAGCACTTTCTGCAGCTTTAGATTCAACTACCAGATGGCTTGTTCTCCTGGGCTCATTTACCTTCCCATCAACATTATGGTGCAGAGGCAACCACCAAGTTTGCTGTTTAGGCTCCAGGGCCACAATCAGCCGGCCCTTTGTATGCTGCTGGGGGCTGAACCCAGGGAGCAGCTTATCCCCTTGACCAAACATTCATTCCTCTGCCTTCCTCAGGATCTCTTGTTATTGTGCAGGTGTTTATTTGCATGTCTGTATGAGTTCCTTAGAGTTCAGTAGTGCTGTGGTTCATCCCAGCAGCCACAGGACTTGGCACGGGGCTTGGAAAAAGCAAACTTTTAATGACTGTGTTACCCAAAAAAGAATGGGGTTCATTTGCCTGGCAAGTAACAGACGAATCTCCACAAGAGCGCAGGTTTTGATCGATAGGAGTTACATCACTTGTCACAAGGGAGGAGAGCACTAGGAGTATTCTCCAAGCAGGAGCTCACCAAGGGAAAGTGACAGGAGGGTTTTATGGGGTGGTGGAAAAGGGAGAGGGTGCATCATCGCATGCAGAGGAGGGGGCTCAGAGGTGCAGATGCAGTGATTCATCATGCCAGCACAGAAGCACAGAAGTTGCATGTTATGGTAACGAGGCTATAGCTCCTCCCGGGATGGAGGCTTTAGTATGGTATCCAGGAAAGTTCACTCAAGTTTATCTATAAGTTGCCAGGGCTGTCGGGAGCTGCTTCCACCCAACTAGGTGATTACATTCCACACAGGATTTTAGCGGGAAAAAAAAAAACCAGGTAGGAGGCTGTAAAATAGGCGGATTGCTCAAGCTGATTAAACTCCTATAGTCCCTGGAGATCCTCCATGTCTGCTTGCAACTAGAGTGTTTCAACTATTTTTCCTATTTTACATATCCAGCATTTCCTCCTAAACCAGATTCTTCCCAATGATGTTGAAATGTATTCACCATTCTCTCATTAGAAATAAAATATACACAGAAGTCAAATCTCACAGCTCTTCCTAGATACATTGGTTGGGTAGCAACCAACTTACCTAAAGGATGTCTCTACTGGCTGTTTCCATTTCTCCATTGCTCTACTCACTCTTCACTATCCCAAATCTGGTTTCTGTCCCTTTAGCATCAGCCAAAAAAAAAAAAAAAAAAAAAAAATCCTACCGAGGTAAATAGTGTCCTATATGTTTCTAAAAGCTCGAGGAAATTTTTAGTCCACATTATACTTGGATTCTCCGCAGCATTCCGCAATGTTGGTCAACTCCTCCTCCATTGAAATACCCTCCCTTGGCCATTGTGAAATGAAGCTTCACGATTTTTCCTCTTGACCCTCTGATAGTCTTTCTCTGTCTCCTTATCAGGGCCACCTCCCTGTAAATTGTCATGCCTTTCCCCACTCCAATGTCACTTTCTATTCCCCTTAGGGTAGTTTATTTTATTTCATGGTACATATTACTATTTGTGTTATACTGATTATCTTCTTTTTAAAAGAATGTTTAAATTATTTTAGAGACAGGGTCTCACTCTGCTGCTCAGGCTGGAGTGCAGTAGCACATTAATGACTCACTGCAGGCTCAACCTCCTGGGCTCAAAGGATCCTCCCACCTCAGCCTCCTGAGTAGCTGGAACTACAGGCATGCACCATTGTGCCCAGCTGATTATCTTTTTTTCCAACCATAATGTAAGCAACAGGAGAGCAGAAAATCTGTTTATTTTGTGCATTTTCCAAGTCCTACACATAAAATGGCATATGGGGCATAGACACTTAATGAAAATTATGTCTCTAAAACAGATTTTTCCTCTAAGTTCAAGATCTAAAAGTTAAATTGGCTACTTCAAATTTTATGCTTAGATTTTCAAAGATACCATACATTTAACATGTTCAAAAGTAATCTATCATCCCAGAAGATAATACAGGAGAAATATTTAGAGTTCCTTGGATCTGGTAATGAGTTTCTAGATATGACACCTAAGGCACAGTTCCTGGGAAAAAAAAAAAAAAAAAGAACTGATAGATTTCATTAAAATTAAAATTTTCTGCTCAGAAAAAAACCATTGCCAAGAACATGGAAAGACAAGACACAGGCTGGAAGAAAATGTTTACAAAAGGCATATTTGATAATGGAATGTTATCTACAGTATATTTTAAAGATCTTAAAACTTAACAATGGAAAATAAACAACCCAATTAAAACATGAGTCAAAGATCTCAACAGACACCACGCCAAAGAAGATGCAGGAATGGCAAATAAGCATATGAAAAGTTGTTCCACATCATGTGTCATCAGGGAAATGCAAATTTAAAACACTGTGATACTGTTACACACCTATTAGGTGGCTAAAATTCAAAACTCTGATAACACCAAATGCTGGCAAAGGTGTGCAATAACAAGAAATCTCATTCACGACATGTGGGAATGGAAAAGGGCACAGACACTTTGGGAGATCGTTTGGTGATTTCTTACAAAACTATGCATCCTCTTACCATATGATCCAGCAGCTGCACTCCTTGGCATTTACCCAAAGGAGATGAAGACACATGTCTATGTAAAAACCCACACACAAAAGTTCATAGCAGTTTGTTTTTTGTTTGCTTGTTTTTGAGACAGAATCTCACTCTGTCACCAGGTTAGAGCACAGTGGTGTGGTCTCAGTCCACTGCAACCTCTGCCTCCTGGGTTCAAGTGATTCTCCTGCCTCAGCCTCCTGAGTAGCTGGGATTACAGGCGCGTGCCACCACACCCAGCTAATTTTTGTATTTTTAGTAGAGACAGGGCTTCATCACATTGGCCAGGATGGTCTCACTCTCTTGACCTTGTGACCCATCCACCTCAGCCTCCCAAAGTTCATAGCAGTTTTATTCATAATTGCCAAAACCTAGAAGCAACCAAGATGTCCTTCAGGAGGTGACTGGATAAATAAACTGTGGTACATTCATACAATGGAATATTATTCAGAGCCAAAAAGAAACGAGTCATTGGGCCATAAAAAGACAGAAAAAATGCAAATACTTACTACTAATTGATGTAAGTCAATCTAAAGGGCTAAATACTCATGATTCCAACTATATGACATTCTGAAAAAGACAAAACTATGGATACAGTAAAAAAAAAAATAGTGGCTTTTCAGAGTTAAGGCAGATGAAGGGATTAACAGGTAAAGCTCAGAGGATTTTTAGAGCAGTGAAACTGCTCTGTATGATCCTCTAATGGTAGACACGTGTCATTATATATTTGTGCAAACCCATAGAATGTACAACACTAAGAATGAACCCTAATGTAAACTTGAGACTTGGGTGATAATGATGTGTCAATGGAGGTTTATCAATTGTAACAAATGTTCCACTCTAATGGGAGATGTTGATAATGGGTGAGGTTGTACATGTGTGTGTGTGTGTATAGGGTGTGGGTGGTATATGGGAAATCTCTCGACTTTCCCCTCAATTTTGCAGTCAATATAAACTGCTCTAAAAAATAAAATCTGTTTAAAAAAACTTTAATCACTGCTAGAAAAGAGAATTTAAAATATTTTAGTGAATGACCCTATAACCTAACCTCTTGCATAAGGCAAAGATCTGAGGGTCACCTTTAATAAGTCCTTTTCTCTCACTTTCCATGTGTAATCCCTCAACAAGTAATTCCAATTATCTCCCTCTCAATCACCTACCACAACCTTGTCCATGCTCTCCTTGCCTCGCTCCTGGACCACTCTGCCCAATGGCCTTCCTTCTGCTCAACCCAAATCCTGTGCAGACTTTCTCCACAGTTTCATCTGAGAAGAATCTTTTCAACATGCCCAAAACCCTTCAGCATCTTTCCACTCCACTTAGGATAAAAAAAAAAATCCTAATGTATTTCTCAAAGCCAATTTTGCTTTCTCCCCCACCTCCATCTCCTTATCACTCCAGGATCCAACCCCTTCCAGCTCACTGTTCTCCAGCCTCCCTGGCCTGTCAGCGCTCCCCGGGTCACAAGCTACCTTTGCCCATGCTGTTCCCTCTGCTTGGAATGACATTTCCCTTCCCTGTGGACCCCAGAGGCTTCAACTCACCCCTCACCTCTCAGTTCAGGCATCTCTTCCTCCCTGCAAAGTCTTCCCTAATCTCCTTAACATGGTCAGACATACCTCTTAATGGTGTGACATTAGTTGGTGCAGAAATACCTTTGTGTGATTATTGACATAGTAACTGCCTTTCGTAATAGACTAAGGCCTCTGTGAAGGGAGGTTTGTTTGGCTCAAACAGATCTAATACACTGTATAGCACCCAGCTGCTCAATAGATATTTGCTGAATGTGGAACTTAGAAAAATAGTATTAATTTTGAATGAAAGTATGAGGGCATTAACTCAACCATTTTCAAAGCATTTCCTTCTCATCTGACCACTACAAAAAATAATAAAAATACAGAGAAGTCAAAGTGTCACTCGATGAAATGAAATGAAAAACCACACTGGAAAACATACATTGGCTCTACTAATTTTTTTTTTTTTTTTTTTTTTTTTTTCTTTTTTTTTTTTTTTTTTTTTTTGAGACAGAGTCTCACTCTCTCCCCCAGACTGGAGTGCAGTGGTGCAATCTCAGCTCACCACAACCTCTGCCTCCTGGGTTCAAGTGATTCTCCTGCCTCAGAATTACAGGCGCCCATCACCATGCATGGCTAATTTTTGTATTTTCAGTAGAGACAGGGTTTCACCATGTTGGCCAGACTGGTCTCAAACTCTTGACCTCAGGTTATATGCCCACCTCGGCCTCCCAAAGTGCTGGGATTACAGGCATGAGCCACCATGCCTGGCCTTGGCTCTACTGATTTTTAAACTCCCTGAGATCCAGGTTCCTTCTGTAGGGACAGAGATACCTTTCTCTACAGATTGTTATGAGGATGTATACAATAATATCAACAAAAAATCTAGCACAGTGCCCAGTGTATTCGGCTGTACAGTCAAGAGAAATTTATTAGTGCCCTTACTACCAATCCATGAAAATACAGGTCAGCCATTGGCACATATTTCAGAAAGCTGAGCAAAGTACACTTACTTTAAGGGAGATAAACAAGAGCATTAATTTCCAGGAGTCATGACTTTTATTGTGTCTTACACTTTAACAATATTGACCCGAATTGCTCTAAACCAAAGCCATCAATACTGCAGAATGTTTGCTCAGGTGAAGCTTTCGAATGAGATTTAGGTAAAAGCAAAAGGTTTCTAAAATGGAGTGTGGAAGTGATGTGAGATTCTTCATTCATCTGCTTATCTTTGCATCCACCTATCTGTCCATTGGCTCAAAACTTAAGTATTGAGTAACTGAGATACAATAGGCGCTAGAGTTATGGGAGTGAAGAGAACAGAGTTCCTGTCTTCATAGAACTTACACTATAGAAAACAAAACAGAAACAAAACAAAACATGAAACCCACAAAACACTTAAGTAATCATTCCATTCTAGTGCCACAAAGGTTAAAAAATAAATAAAAATAGAAGAAAATATAGAACACTTAATTTGTAGATAGGGAAGGACCTGTTATATAACGATGAAAATAGGCATTTATATAAATTGTGGTTGGACAGATACCAGAACAGATTCTGCAAACCAATGTGAGGGAGCAGATTCAGAAGCAGAGCTTACAAGGGAGTGGGTGAAAACCACGGCTCTTGGACCCCTGGGTCAGGTTAACGGAGGAACATGGTGTCAGGTAGAAGGGGAAGAAAGGATTTTGGAAAGAAGACATATGCAGATGTTTGGAGAGAGCTTTTGCTATGCAGTCTCTGTTTACACCATCTCCAATGCAGGAGATCAAAGAATTGTCACCTCCTTGTATCCACGTATAGAAGGCCTACTCAGAAAGCTTGGTATAGATTCCCATGTTTGGGGACCAGAGGCACAGGGATATTTCACTCCTCAGAAAGCTAAGGCAATCCCAGGCAGCAAGAGGAAGGCTAATGCATCAGGATATGCTTAGATATTTAGAATTTGTCGAGGCAAAGGAAGCATTGCTCATGGACTAGAAGTGAGACACGTGAGGAAAAGAGTTGTCTTGGTGCCATTTTAAGACCTGCCCAAGACTCCAGCAGGAGATTTCTGTGAGTTTGAAACATGTCCAATTGCAAAATGGACATCCAAGGCATGCTAAGTCAGGTGAGAGCCTCGGGAGGAGATTCACTCATGACGGACCCCTAGGTGCCATCCTGACAATAGCCTGGGGCCATGGCTCAAGTACACCATGATATCCAAGCCAATGAGACCTGAACACAGATCCCAGGCCCACCAGTTTACCTCCCTGAACCTCAGTTCTTCCATCTGCAAAACAGAATATTAGCTACAGCATTGAGAGGTTGGGAAGAATATTTACATGAGTAGGAAAGCCCATTTTAAACAAGCTTATAGGAAAAAGCTTCAATACACCAAATTTCAAAGTTTAAAATGTCATAAACAGCCTAAAACAAACTTAAAGGACAAGCTACAGACTATGGGAAGATATTTTCTACATGATATATCCAAAAATTATTATCAAAGATGTGGTTGGCAGTAGACAGGAAATAAAATTATATAATGAAGGCATAAATTATTCAAAGAAAAAGAAGCAAAAGTTGTAGATGGGAGATTCATGAAAGGGAAAACAAAAATAGCCAATAAACATGAGAAGATAGTCAACCTCCTTTGTAAACTAAAAAAAAAAAAAAAAACTACATTTTTACCCTTCGTGACTGGGTTGAAGAAATAAGTATTTCTATAAACTGCTAGTGGAAGTTGAAACTGACACTTTGAAGTACATTTTGGAAGTCTTTTTTAAAAAAAAAAAAATCTGCCTATCCCATGACTACTTCAGCAATGTGGCTGCTTGGTATCTGCCTTAGAGAAACTCTTCACATGTTTTCACAAAGAAGCATGGACAGAAATGGTTACAGAATCATCCTCACTTGTAAAAGTCCCCAAACAGTGGCAGGCTAGGACATGTTTAACAACTGGCTCCCCCCAGACAGACCTGATTTGCAGTGTTTGCTGATTTCCTGGCACACACAGCCTCACCATGGCCAATTTAAAGCTACTGATATGAAGTTACTAAAGGAGATGGGATGTCCACAGTCAGCTCTTGTGAGTAGCACAAGTTGGCTGCAAGACACCACTGTTCCCAGTAGTACATATGGACAGATTGTGTTAAAGTACAAAAACCAAAACCTACATGTTGCCTATTAGTCTGTGACGCACAGTAAGAAATGTAGATAATACATACCCACAAGTTAGCAATGGTTTCTTTAGGTCTTGGATTCGGGTAATAATCCATTAGGTCTTTAGCCTTATTTGTAACATTCTCAAGGAGCATTTTGTCCTATAGAACTTATATAACCAAAGGAAGGAAGTAATGAAATTACCACATAGTTACCACTTATGTAGCAAAATTAGTACAAAAACAACATTAAGGAAATAGCCAATCAGTGTTGATTCCTTTATTACCCCACCTCTCACTATAAGATCTCATGCATGCTGAGGGAAACCAACAAGGTTTGTTCATTCATTCATGAAATAAACTATTACTGAGTGCCCAATTTGTACCAAGCATGACAAGAGAAGACGGTGGTGACCAAGAGGTACATCAAATTACCCAACTAGGAACTTTTATAATCTGTCATTGAAGAAATGGACATTAAGGAGTAATTTCTATTATACAAAGGTGCAAATCTACCTGAGAAAAAGAGAAAGGAGGCATACAGTAGATGTGGCCTTGGGGATATCTGGGGTGCTGTGAGGGAAGTGTGCAGGGCAAGGTTTCAGAGCTAGGGAAGCCCTTCTAGGTTTATCAAACATTCTGAGGGATCTGGAGGAAAGGAAGGTGAGGGAGACAGAGGGAAGAGCAGAAACAGGAAGTGATCAAGCCAAGGAGAAAGTTCCTGGCAAGGTGTGCAGGTAAGAGAAAGCAGGAGATGCTGAGGAAACAGAGGAAGTCCGCTGGGCTGGCACGTGCCAGGGTGAGCTGACGCCAAAGAGACAGGCAGTGCTGGGCTGGAGAAGCCTTGTCAGCCAGGTCCATTTTGATAATCAAAATAATTTCTGATGAAGAAAGAAAACAAGCAGATCAAAGTATTTTTCTTTTAAGAAGATAATTTTCTTTTAAGGAGAAAGCAAAAAGATACAATTCCTCAAAAACAAACTACCCATTAATAAAATCTCCTTAAAATGTTCTAGAGCAAGTATTAAAGATTATCTAACTTGCAGAGCTTTGGAGCAGTGCCTGGAAATGTTAAGTGCACCCAGTAGGTCTGCAGTGTACACAGATGTCCTTCTGATTACAACACTTGCCTACGCAGGCTGGAGGTCTGCCTAAAACAGGGTTCTGCCCAGCCAGTTTCATCTGAAAACACAAAGCGTTTGCTTTTCTGCCTTCTCCACACCTCCCTGACAAGTCTCTCATTACCCACTGTCAGCCTGGTTTTCCTCTGGACATTTTATCTTCATTTCCTTGGCTACAGGTCCAGTTTCTCTGTAGATGGAAACCTCTATTTTCCTTTTTGTAAAATAAAAGAGAGAGATTCTTGCAGACAGGTTGTCCAAGCCTCTGCCATCAAGATGTGTAAGTTTACAATTGCCACGTATGCCCACCCAACAGGAATCACAATCTCTCAATAATGGAGAATATTCTTCTTATTTTCTGCCTTATCTTTGCCCCTCAGAGTTGTTGAAGGAAGAATCTTTACTGACTGAGAGACTGATGCAGTGACATATGAATTGTTCAATTACTCACTCAACAAACTCATTCACTGAGCTCTGCTGGGGCTGGCACTCCCTCACTCCACTTCTATCTGCTTTAGCCCAAAAACCATGGCCCTGGACATTTCTCAGAAGTGGCTCCGGCTCAGTGGCGTCTTCCCAGGAGACCCACTTAGGGCAAAGAGGAAACTTGCATTTTTTTCAGAGTCATCCTGAGTATACTCCAACTAACTCCTCAGCACTGTTTACTAACACACCATGAAGACCTCTGTTTATAGACCCACTTTTGGAATCTGCTGTTGCATTTCTCTTTTGCCCCAGTTACATCTTATCTAGGAGGCTGAGCCCCCTAAAGCAACCAGCACATTACGTTGTCACCCATGCTCCTGTGCATCCCAATCGTCCTGGGAGTTGGTTGCCTTTGCTGAGTACAAGCAAAAGGAACTTTTGTTGTTGTCATTGTTGCTTGTTTTCATTTGTATCTCATTCAGTGATTATGGCGCATCCAATACTCAAGGGGCAACACACCCAGCGGCACCGTCAGACTTGCCTGTGACATGACAGATCATCACCTGTATCAAGGCAAGAATATCACACTCAGGAAGAGTCGTTGTTAAATCATGCCAGGCCAAATGTGGAGCCTAAAAACACTGTGTCAGGAAGACACTGTCCAAAGCCTTGAGACAAGCATTTAAAAACAGAGGGCTGCCTCTCAGTGAGTGCTCAACAGAGCTTTGCATTGGGGGTCCACATCATGAATCATCACCGAGCCCCCCCTTACAAGCTGGGTAAGGTTGCTTGAACTTCTGAGCCTGCCCACCCTTGGCAGGGAAGGCAGAGCTAAGGAAGTGAAGGTGTGGTCAGAGGTATCTGTTAGAGGAGCAAGGACTCAGTGATTCTGAAGAGGGGGATTCATGGAGGCTGGGAGGGTGAGCTGGATTTCAATCAGAAGTGAAACAATACATAGAAGTTGAATCCATGCCTTGGCCATGTCACCTTTCAGTCCCTTTAGAGCAGTGAACGCCCAGATTTTATTTATTTAAAATAAGAGCTTAGTGGTCTCAATGTGTCTATCTTTAACTTTTGCCTTTTTTTTTCTTCTTGAAACGTTGGGGTTTGTGTGTGTGTGTGTGTGTGTGTGTGTGTGTGTTTTGTTTGTTTGAATTATTGTTGTGTTCTCTTGATTTCATGAGGAAAAACCCCACTTGAGAAATAGAAACTTGGTTCTGAAACATCTGACTTGATTCTGTTGTAACTTATTTATTTTGATTTTTACTCCTGATGGCTTATTTTCTCATTGTAGCAGTGTTGGGTTAGGGGAGCAGAAACTGCTCTAGGTATTTTGAGCAGAGAGAGACTTAGTGCAGGAATTTGGTTGCGAGGGTATTGGGGTGGGTTGGGAAAGCAAAAGGGGGAGGAAGATATTAGGAAGCTGCTGTTCGCATGAGATGAGGAGACTGCGGCTGAGACATTTTGATTGACCTGTTTAAGATCCTGCCAACCCTTGTTCCCATGAAGCCCAAACTCCAGGCAAGGGAGCAAACATACACGATCAGCCATGGAGATTGAGCCTCTCCTGCCTTTAACTCCTGCCCAGTTCTCATTATGTCATGCTGCCTGCCATAGATGAGTGACTAGGAGGCTCAGGGACCTGGAAGGGGACTTTCTGTATCTCCATACCCTGCCGTATGTTCTTGGGATCTGAAAAAGTTACCAAATATCTACTACTAGCTCTTTGAAACTTTTCAAAACCACCACATGCAGAGCTACCTGACAATAGCCTGGATCTGAACAAACAGGTTAACTGAAAACTGGCTGGATCAAAGTAGCTATATTTAGACTGATAGAATAGCATATCTTAGTGAAGGACTGGAACCTCAGAAGTCACCTATAAGCATACTTACTGGCCAAGCATTTGACTAACGGAAGATACTTCTAAGGCAAGAGACAAAGACACTGGCAGAACTTAGGCATAAAATGTCCATCACACAAGCATTTATAGAATGTCGATCCTTCTAAAACTCTTCCAAAAAATAGAATAGGAGGTAACACTTCCAAACTCATTTTTTGAGGCCAGTATTACCTAGATACCAAAACAAGATAAGGTCATCCAATAAAAAAATATACAGGCCAATATATCTGATGAACATAGATGCAAATATTTGGAACAAAATACTAGCAAGCCTATTTCAACAGCACATTAAAAGGATCATTTGCCATAATCAAGCAGGATCTACTCAGATGCAAGGATGTTCAACACATGAACATCTGTAAATATAATACAGCATATCAACAGAATGAAAGACAAAAACCATATCATCATCTCAATAGATGCCGAAAAGCATGATAAAATTCAACATCCTTTCATGATAAAAATTCTCAACAAATTAGGTATAAAATAAATAATAAAGACCATATGTTTCAAGCCTATAGCTAACATCATACTCAATGATGAAAAGCTGAAAGGTTTTCCTCTAAGATCAGAAACAAAACAAGGGGTACCCATTATTACCACTTCAGTTGAACACAGTACTGAAAGGCTTAGCCAGAGAAACTGAACAAGAGTAAAAGGACCTCCGTATTTTAAAGGAAGAGGTAAAGTTTGTTTTTGTTGGCAGATGACATGATCTCATATATACAGAAGCCTAAAAACTCCATCAAAAAACTGTTAGGATTAATTAAAAAATTTAGTCAAGATGAAGGATAAAAAATCAATATTAAAAAATCAGTTGTGTTTCTGTATGCTAACAACAAAATACCTCAGAAAGAAATCAATAAAGCAATCCCATGTACAGTAGCTACAAAAACAACAAAATACTTAGAGACAAATTTAATCAAGGCAGTAAATGATCTATACACTGAAAATATAAGACACTAATGAAAGAAACGGAAAAGGGCACAGATACATGTAAAGATATCTCATGTTCACGGATTAAAAGCATTAATATTGTTAAAATGTCCATGCCATTTAAAGCAATCTATAGATTTGATGTAAGCCCTATCAAATTTCCAGTATTTTTTCACATAAATAGAAAAAAAAAACACCTAAAATTCATATGAAACCACAAAAGACCTCAAATAGTCAAAGCAATCTTGTGCAAAAAGAACATAAACAAAGGGAAAAACATTCCATGCTTATGGATAGGGAGAATCAATATCATTAAAATGGCCATGGTGCCCCAAGCCATTTATAGATTGAATGCTACTCCTATTAAAACTACCATTGATATTCTTCACAGAACTAGAAAAATTGTTTTAAAATTCATATGGAGTTCATATAAAATCCATAAAAGAGTCCAAATAGTCAAAGGGGTGATAATTATTTTATAATACATACATATATCAAATCATCACATTGCAGACCTTAACAAATGGAAACACATCTCATGTTATGGATTGGAAAACTCAATCTCGTGAAAATGACCATTTCAATATTTGAAAATGACCATTTGAAACTGCCCAGAGCAATCTACAGATTCAGTGCAAATCCTATCAAAATACCAACATCATCTTTCACAGAATTAGAAAAAACAATCCTAAAATTCATGTGGAACCAAAAAAGAACCTGAATAGCCACAGCTATCCTAAGCATAAAGAACAAATCTAGAGGAATCACATTACCTTACTTCAAATTATACTACAAGGCTATAGTTCCAAATCAGGATGGTACTACTATAAAAGTAGACACATAGACTAGTGGAAAAGAATAGAGGACTCAGAAATAAAGCCAAATTTACAACCAACTGATCTTCAGCAAAGCCTACAAAAAATAAACTGGGGAAAGACATCAATAATAATTGATGATGGGAAAACTGGATAGCCACAGGTAGAAGAATGAAACTAGATCAATCCTTATCTCTCATCTTACACAAAAATCAACTCGAGATGAGTCAAAGACTTAAATCTAAGTCGTGAAATCAGAACAATTCTCGAAGATAACCTAGGAAAACTCTTCCTGGACATTGGCCTATGCAAAGACTTTATGACAAAGAACCCAAACACAAATGTTACAAAAACAAAGATAAATAGATGAGTCCTAATTAAGCTAAAAAGTTTCTATACAACAAAACAAATAACTGTCAAAGTAAACAGACAACTTACAGAATGGGAGAAAATATTTGCAAAGTCTACATCTGACAAAGCTCTAATATCTAGAATCTATAAGGAGTTCAAACAAATTAGCAAGAAAAAAAATCCCATCAAAAAGTGGGCAAATGACATGAATAGACATTTCTCAAAAGAAGATACATAAATGGCCAATGAACATATGCAAAAATGCTCAACATAACTAACCATCAGGGAAATTCAAATTAAAACTGCAATGAGATACCACCTTACCCCTGCAAGAATGAATATTATTAAAAAGTCAAAAAACAGTAGACATTGGCATAGATATGGTGAAAAGGAAATGCTTATACACTGCTGGTGGGAATGTAAATGAGTGGAAACAGCATGGATATTTCTTAAAGAACTAAAAGTAGGCCTACCATTTGACCCAGCAATCCCAGCACTGGGAATCCACCCACAGAGAAAGAAGTCATTATATTCAAAAATGCACCTGCATGTGTATGTTTATTGCAGCACAATTCACAATTGCAAAGATATGGAACCAACCTAAGTGTCCATCAACCAATGAGTAGGTAAAGAAAATATGCTATATCCACACCATGGAATACTACTCAGCCACAAAAAGAATAAAATGATGTGTTTTGCAATAACTTAGGTGGAGTTGGAGGCCATTATTTTAAGTGAAGTAACTCAGGAATGGAAAACCAAATACTGTATGTTCTGATAAGTGGGAGCTAGGCTGTGGTCATGGAAAGGTATACAGAGTGGTATAAAGGACTTTGGAGACTCAGAAAGAGGAGAGTGGAAGGGGGTGAAAGATAAAACTTTGCACATTGGGTACTATGTACAATACTTGGGTGATGGGTGTGCTAAAATCTCAGACTTCACCACTATACAATTCATCCATATAATCAAAAACCACCTGTACCCTAAAAGCTACTTAAATAAAACATATTTTAAAATAAAATTTAAAAGTGGTAGACCTTATAAATATGCAATTTTATTTGTCAATTATACCTCAATAAAGCTAGAAAACAAACCAAACCAAAAGCTCTCCACATCATCATTCATAATTAATGACATTGAAATCATATTCAATATAAGGAGAATGGTTAAATAAATCACACCACACGCATTAAATGGAAAACTCTGAGGTATATTTAAAAGTTTAGCTTTTAACGATAATTAATGAAATAGCCAACATATTAACAATCATAAAATAAAAAAAAGAATTAATTGACAAATTATCTCTGGAATCTTAAATTCCTGGACCATTTAAACTACAAAGAAACAGAAAGTCTTTCTTGTGACCAAAACAAACAAACAAAAAAAACCGTTTCGGTGAAAATTCTTAGACTTTCACGTTTCCTGAGTCAGAATACCAGCTTTGGCTACTGACTAGTGACCTTAATCAATTCATTTCATGACTCTAGCGCTGCAAGTCATCATTTAAATCTTAAATTCATTTGCCCTAAACCTTCGCTGATTTCCCATACAATCTATTCCTCTGGTTCCATAGTCAAATACTCAAGGCACTAATCTTCAGTCTGATTCGTCAATGAAGGAACTGGCCACATAGAAGAGCTGATCATGAGAGCTAATTCCTCACACATTCCGATTCAAAATTTCAATACCATCCTTTAGTTCTTTTTTTTTTTTTTTTTTTTTTTTTTTTTTTTTTTTTTTAGAAGTCCCTTGCCCAGGCTTTTCAATGCACAAGCACAAGAAGGGCTGATGTTTAGCTCATAAAGACTCCTACTGAGGGACAGATTCCTCCATCTGTACAAAAGGGAGAAAGGAGCCATTTAACCTGCTAGGAAAGGCACTCTTTTGTGCTACAACTTTGTAGAGAGCCAACATCTCCTTATCTACAGGATATGGGTGCTAGCCTTGATGAATACCAGGGTTTGGATACTGGATCCTGTGTTGGGAAGAGAGAGGAATAAAAACATAGTCCCTGCCTTCACCGAGCTTGAATCTGCAGGGGCCAAGGGAGGAATTGGATATTTTTTACACAAGTACACACACACTTAAAGTCCTGATTGCCACAAAGCAGAGATGCCTGCCAGCCAGGCCAAGGGGCACTTCCTGCGGGGAGTAGCCTGTGGCAGAGTTCTGAAGGAAATGAAGGCATGAGGAGGCAAAGCAGAGGGGAGACAGGGAGACACATGCAAGCATCCTGTCTTCTCAGTGTACATTAGTGGAGATGGCCAATCCATGGTCTGCACACACCCGTGGTTAGGAAGCAGAAAGCATCATAAGGAGTGTTCAGATGAAATACTAAGGAAGTGTTGCGTCTTTTAAAGCAAGATTATTCCTGCCTGGAAGATAAAAGGCTTTGTGTAAGTGGGAGTGGAAAATTGAGCTGCAGAATTTGATGATCTGGTAGGAAATAAATTAAAAATCTGAGGGGCAAAAGCACATTTGGCAGGTGTCACGGAACACTCAAAGGTAGCCTCTCCCTTAAAGAAACAGAAAGCAGTCCAGCCTGAGTGAAGGCACGCATCCGGGATGACTTGAAAAGTTTTATTTCAGAGACCTTGAAAATAAGGCTCAGGTATTTGCTGCTAATGAATGCTTTTTAGTCTACATCAAATGCCTGTCTATAGCTGTTTTCACTGTGGACTGAGACTTCTTTGAAATCCTCTCTGGTTCTTGTCTTTTTCTCTTAATTCTCTGGCTGTTCCTCCTCAGGGATCCTCATCAACTTGTTTTTATCTGCCCACCCCTGAACATTCACATGGCCTCAGAAGGCCTCGGCTGGCTTCCTTTCAAATTTCACAGAATCTCCACCTTCAAACTTATCCTCATGTCTGGCTTTAACCTCTGTGTATCTGCTGGTGACTCCATATGAATTAACGTCAGTTCAGATCTTCCAGTGAACCAGCCAAGTCCCCGGTGTTGGGCCCTTTATGCATTTTCTTATGTTGAATTATTTTTAGGTAATGGAGCTCCTTCTTTCCCAGCCCCTCAACTCAATCTTACATGGAAATCTAATCTGTAAAACAGGTAAACATAATTTTATGAAAATAATTTAGCTTATATAGTCCAAATGGGTAGCATTTACTGAAGAAAATCAATGAAACCATAAAGTATTCTGGATGACATGCAAGTTAGAAATCAAGAGCTATGGAGTCCTAGATAAGCAGTTTTTTATTTTTCTGACAGCATAAGATATAGTATATGTAACATCTACAAGCATCATTGTTTGTACATACGCATTTTGTGTGACATATATTTGATTTCATCCCATCCCTTTTCAAAATGTTTGGTTCTGCTATTCATTTTACCCCATCATAACTATTTATCTTGCTATTATTCAAAAACTCTAAAATTGATTTTTTAAAATAAAAATTTGGGATCAATTATTGTTTCAAAGTCCCGTTACTTTATCTAGCAAATGTTCACACTCTCTTCCTCATGGATGTTAAAGCCAAATGAGAGGTATGGCGAGCTCAGAGTAAGCACTAAAATTACACATAGCCCAATTTGTCATGACCTGGGATGCCATCTGTTCTCATGTCATTGCACAACTCTGTGCTGAGAGGATGTGACCCAGCCAGGCCTGGCATCTGGGCCCCTCACATGTAGGTGCTACAGAGGGGCATGTCTGCTTGCATCATGTCATGTGATCAGACATATGCATCTGCTAAGTCACTCCCTCAATGCCACAGAGTTGAAATATGGAAAGAAAGGAAGTCTATACAAAAACACTTAAGAAATATAGCACGAGTTGATGATGGTGAGAAGGAGGGGCAGAGCAGCTGCCATTTGAATATTACTTCCGTGACAAGGGCTTGCATGACCTAAGTAAATCTGCGACATGACCCCGCGAGACAGAGTCTGCTCCTGCTATCATGCTCATATGTAAGAAAACTGAGGCACTGGGCACTTGCCCCAAAGTCTCACCACATTTAGAGGTGGAGTCAGGATTTGAACCCAGACACACAAGTTATACTTCTAAAATCGGATCTTCACTGTATAATATTTATTAATAAGACAAACATTCATTCATTGCATTTTTAAACATGTAACATTTAAGAAAAGCAACTGAAATAACTAGTGTGCCGTTAACCTAGAGGCCCAGTCCATGGGAACACTGGTCTGAGAGACGTCTAAAAAGTCTCGCTTGTCACTGAGCATCAGTGATGAATGTCCAATGAGAGCTGGGGCATGAAGAGAAGGAGGGCTGGTTGAAGATGATGAGCAAAGGAAGGGAATCAGGCAGTGCCAGGGGCACAAGGGGAAGCTGAAACATCCAAGAAGGGTAAGAGGACAGCTTCTGATAAGGGATCAGGACTTAAAGATTGTGATTTAGAAGGCAGAAGTGAGGTGGATAAGGGGGTCAGGAGAAGCCCAGGTCCATCTTTCTGGGCCAGCTGCATGACAGGAGCATTTTATCCAACAAACTGATTCCCTCCTTCAGCAGATGCTTGCCACAGGTCCTGTTCCCAACACCATGCGCGCAGAACGGGACAAACAACGCTTGTCCAGATCCGGGATCTGGACCATCTGGACTTGAATCCTGCCTCCAAGAATTAATAGTTGGGGAGCCTTGGGCAAGTCAGTGGGTTTCTCTATGCCTAAATTTCCCCTTCTGCAAAACAGGGACCTATTCATATAATTTACCACATAGGGAAGATGTGATGAGTTAAGTACAGCATGCACACGAAACATCACAAATAACTCCTGGCTTGTAAACACCACTCAGTCGTGATCTGCTGAAAGTAACATTATTATTAAATTCAAGAGGAGATGCAGACGAAAAACAACTAAGCCCATATGTAATAAATTAACTGAAGTCCCTTAAAGAAAAAAAGAGTAAGGACTTGCGTATCGACAAGTGAAACACAGAATCTATTCAAAGAAAACACTGGGCAAGAATTCCTCTCTCAGGTGACATTGGAGCAAAGACCTGAATTCATTAAGGAAACAAGCTAGACAAAGGTTGGGAGAGAAATCACCAAGTGCCAGATAAAAACATCCCCAAGTTCAGAAGCTCTGAATTGGGAACGAACTTGGTGAATTCAAGAAAGAATAAGAGTGACAGGGAAGAGGGACAGAGATGAGTGGAAGAGGAACTCTGCGATGAGGTGACCCCAAGCAAACCAGGACCTGCTAAGAAGTTTGGATTTTTTTCCCATGGTTTACAGGATACAATAATATTGTAGTGACAAGCCAGACCATCTGAGTTAGAACCCTGACCCCACCTCTTATTATACCTTGGCTAAGTCACAGGCTCGTTTTTAACCATGAGTATTAACTTGCGGGTTTTTTTTTTTTTTTAGTTATTCCCAAGGAACACACAGTGGGAGGGACAGGTGTATCAGGACCTCTGAAATGCGAAATGAGAAAGGGGAGTGTTCTCAGGATAACAGTCCTGCTCACAGAGATTCTATACAGCCCACACTGGGTCCCTTGGAGCCATTTCAGAAACAGTGACTGTAATTCCAGCTACTCAGGAGGCTGAGGCACAAGAATCACTTGAACCTGGGATGCGGAGGTTGCAGTGAGCCGAGATTGCACCACTGCACTCCAGCCTGGGCAACAGAGTGACATTCAGCCTCTAATTAATTAATTAATTAAAAATAAAAAACACTCTAACTTTGGTGATCCCACTTTCTAGCAATTATATTAAAATACCAAATTTCCCACAAACGAATCAGAGAAATATGTCTTATTTTCTACAACACGTGTTTTCAAAATTAGTTACTTCCTAATAATCCTTGACTATCCTGTTGCCTATCAAAGAAGGCCCAATTCATCCCACTATCATGAAAAATAATTCTTAAATGAGGAAAGAGAAAATTTCATGTTTTTATTATGCAGACGAACCTCCCCGAAACAACAATGAGCCCAGCAGAAGTAAACCCAACTCCACCAGAACTGACACCCGCTCACCAGGCCTCACCATTTTATTTGCGTTTGCCTTGGCTGCCAATGGCAGGCTACCTGGAGTGTGCAAGCTCCAGGCTACCCCTGGAGTGTGGGCAACTGAGGCACTGGGCAGCTTGCCCAAGAGTCCTTCACCACTTTAGAGGCTGGAGTCAGGATTGTCGCACAGACACCTACAAGTTATACCTTCAAAATCGGTCTTCACTGTATAGATATTTATTAATAAGACAAAACATTTCATTCATTGCATTTTTTAAAAATCATGTAACATATTTAAAGAACAGGCAATGACATACACGTGTCGCGGTTAAACTAGAGGCAGTCGCATGGACACCACTGGTCGAGAGCACCGTCTACAAAAGCTCTCGCTGTCACTGCTCGGCATCAGATGAATGTCCAAATGAAGAGCTGGGAGCATGAAGAGAACGGCACGGCCTGGTGAGATGATGAGCAACAGGAAGGAATCAGGGCAGTGCCAGGCGGCAGCAAGGGAAAGCTCGAAAACCAGCACTCCAACGCAACGCGTAGCAGAGCAGGCGTCTGATAGCCCAACAGGCACTTAAAATCCGTCGATTACGCGAGGCCACGCAAAGTGAGCGGTCGATAACGGGGGTCAGCGATGCAAGCCGCTCAGCGTCCATCTTGCTGGCCAGCTGCAATGACAGGGCCATTTATCAACAAGCTTAGGAATGGTGAGATACACGTGTATGTATACACACACACACACACACACACACACACACACACACACATGCTCCAAATACAAAAATTAAGCTGCAGAGTCAAAATTAATAATGCTTAACTGTATTTCCTCAAAATGATAGTCCATTGGTCCCATGAGTCTTTATGAAAATGTCAGTGCATTTGCAGAGACCTTGTAAGTAGATTTTCTTATTTTGTAACATTTCTTGAGTGTGCAGTAAAATCACAAATGCTTATGAATAAAGAGTTAGTTATTAGGAGGTAACTAATTTTGAAAACACGTGTTGTAGAAAAATAATACATATTTATCTGATTCATTTGTGGAAAATTTTAATATAATTAAAATTGGTATATTTTAATATAATTGCTAGGAAGTGGGATCACCAAAAGTGAGAGTGGTTTTTCATTTTTTATTTTATTGATTGATTGATTGATTGATTGATTGATTTGAGACTGAATCTCTATCGCCCAGGCTGGAGTGCGGTGGCAGGATCTCGGCTCACTGCAACCTCTGCAACCTGGGTTGAAGTGATTCTTCTGCTTCAGCCTCCTGAGTAGCTGGGATTAAAGGCACCATTTTTGAAATGGCTCTAAGGGATCCAGTGTGGGGTGTATAAAATGTCTGTAAGCGGGACTGTTATCCTGAGAACATTCCCCTTTCTCATTTTGCATTTCAGAGGTCCTGATATACCTGTTCCTCCCACTGTGTGCTCCTTGGGAATAATTTTGTTTTTTAATTCCAAAAGTTAATACTCATGGTTAAACATGAGCCTGTGGCCTAGCCAAGGTATATATTCAGCAGAGCCTGGAGACTGCCCTCCTGCCGTTTACGGCAACCACTATTCCATTTGCCTAATGGAATCTGCCTCCCTAGCTCAGAAATAAAATCTATTTCTTTTCACGATTACAGTGCTTTCCACTGGCACCCAGTGAAAATGCATCTGCGAGCAGGTCAAAAATCAAAGCCCTCTGCTGCAAAGGTCCTCAAAGACGTGGCTTTCACATTTAATGCATTAAGACTACAGAATTTCTTCTTGCAACTGTTAACTCACCAAGGAGAAAAGACTAAATCATGCAATTATCCATCATTAGTATCAACCTATTAGCTACAATTTTAGAATTCCAAGGTTCTGGGAGAGCAAAGAATTTATCTTGTGCAGCCCCATGTGAATTTCCTCTTCAATATCTTCTCCCTGTGCCATTTTATTTCACTTTTTTAAAAAAATTTTATAGAGACGGAGTCTTGCTCTGTTGCCAGGCTAGAGTGCAGTGGCGCGATCTCAGCTCACTGTAACCTCCACTTCCCGGGTTCAAGCGATTCTCCTGCCTCAGCCTCCCGAGTAACTGGGACTACAGGCACGCACCAACACGCCCAGCTAATTTTTTGCATTTTTAGTACAGGCGGGGTTTCACCATTTGTCCAGGATGGTCTCGATCTCTTGACTTCGTGATCTGCCCACCCTGGCCTCCCAAAGTGTTGGGATTAAGGCATGAGTCACTGCACCCAGCCTCATTTTACTTTTAAAGCTTGACTTAGATCTGGGAGTCAGGGTCAAGAAACTGACCTTAGCAAATGCCCATGGGATTCTGTAAGTCAGGACCTTGGGCCACATATTGAGGAACTCTGGGCTATGCGATGTGGACCCACATGCTGTGGTTTGAGGAGGTACAGAACAGTTCTCCCCACACTGATCCTAAATATTTTCCATGGGGATAACCCAAATGCCAAGCATCATACTTCATTCTTAGTCTATCAGAGACCTAACCAAAACAGAAAGCGGTTGTCTTGCCTCTTTTGGTTACTTTGTTTTCTCCAAAAAATCAGGATATTTTTTTCTTTAAGTAACAGTTTAATGACTCTGAGAACTCCAAACGGCATAGTTGTCCACTGATATTCTTTCTTCCAAAACAGCCTATTTTGCCTAGCCTTCAACAAGAGCTCAATTTTCTTTTCTTTCTAATTGCATGAAATTCAGCTTTCCACTTCTTTTTGTACTTTGTTCGGAGCTCTGTCTTCAGATGTGGCTTTTCATTCACTCATTCAACAAACACACATGAGATGCCTACTCTGCCCCAGGCCCTCTGCTAGGCACCAGCCGGCCAGCATTGAAGAAAGCAACATGATTCCAGCAACTTGGAGTGTGCATTTTAGCATCACCTTCCTCATGAAAGATTAACTTATATCCCTAAGTATCAAAAGATAAGAAAAGCTTTCTCATGTTAAAAAGACCTGGATGACTCCAAACAGATGCAGACAATTTTATAATGCCCTTTTCATTGTGCATGGCCTCATACCATGATGGACCCCTGCTTGAAACCTTCAGTACAAGAAAAGTTCCGTGCTGTGGAAGACAACAGCACAGCTGGGCATCTCAGGGTTCAGAGAGAGCTCTGGACCAGTGCCTGGCACACAGGAGGCCCTCAAGAAACTTTGAACAAGTAAAACTCAATCAGGACTAACATTCTAGTCCATGCAACTTCCCCCACCTTCTGTTATAAAACTAAAATAACCAATGGTGATGAGGGTTCATCACGTCGGACTCCCTATTCAGTGTGACATTTTTAATTCTCACAAAAAACACATGAAGGAATTGTTATTATTATTATTATTATCATTATTATTCTTCCCATTTTACAGAGAAGAAAAATGAATTCCAGGGAGGTGAGTGAGGAGTCCGAGGTCATCCAGTGTGAGTGCAGGCCCAGGCTTCTGATTCTAGAATCTGTGTAAGTGGTACTCTAGAGACAGAGGTTGCCCCCTCTTCCACCCACAAGGTAAGCCACTCTGAAGCCTTGAGCTACACCTCTGGATGCATGCTTCACGGCCCTCCACTCGTCCCTCATCCCTAGGTTTGTTTGCTTAAAACTCATTGTACTGGGTGAAGTTTCCCAGGCAGCAGCTGTTAATGCTGCTGCCTGAGCAAGGAAAACGTAGCTAAGCTAACCAGGAGACCCTGGAGCCTTACCCACTAGAGAATGAATGCAGGGTAGGGCTGCTGACTCCAAGTGAGCCAAAGTCATAAAGATCTGCTAGCAGGACCCTCCTCATTTCTGAGCAGATGAAGATTTGCCTTGATTACCTGCACCAGAAATCAGGACACCAGAAGTCAGGTGTGCCTCACAAAAGAGGGCAGCCTTGCCAAGGAGGCCCCCCTGAGCCCTGAGCCCCCAGGGCCAACCCTCCCAAGCCCACATCACTCACGTTGTGATTGCCAGGCAATCTCTCTGTTCCACACCCTGGTCTTGGGGCCCCATGAGAGTAGCGCCAGTCACCAAGCTCACTGTCAAGAGCGCCTCATACACAGCAAACTTTCAAAAGTAGAATTTTATGCTGGGTAAGTATCTTAACAGAAATCACAACACATGCCAGTTAGAACTGCAATTATTAAAAAGTTAGGAAACAACAGATGCTGGAGAGGATGTGGAGAAATAGGAACGCTTTTACACTGTTGATAGGAATGTAAATTAGTTCAACCATCGTGGAAGACAGTGTGGCAATTCCTCAAGGATCTAGAACCAGAAATACCATTTGACCCAGCAATCCCATTACTGGGTATATACCCAAAGGATTATAAATCATTCTACTATAAAGGCACATGCACATGTATGTTTATCGCAGCACTATTTACAATAGCAAAGACTTGGAACCAACCCAAATGTCCATCAGTGATAGACTGAATAAAGAAAATGAGGCACATATACACCATGGAAAACTATGCAGTCATAAAAAAGAATGAGTTCATGTCCTTTGCAGGGTCATGGATGAAGCTGAAAGTCATTATTCTCAGGAAACTGACACAGGAACAGAAAACCAAACACCGCATGCTCTCACTCATAAGTGGGAGTTGAACAATGAGAACACATGAACAGAGGGAGGGGAACCGGGGCCTCTCAGGGGGCAGCGGGCAAGGGGAGGGAGAGCATTAGGATAAATACCTAATGCATGCAGGGCTTAAAACCTGATGATGAGTTGGTAGGTGCGGCAAACTACCATGGCACATATATGCCTATATAACAAACCTGCACGTTCTGCACATGTATCCCAGAACTTAAAGTAAAATAAAAAAATAAAGATGTAGCCGCCATGCTAATCCCAATTTAAAAAAAAAAGAAATCACAACAAATGTGGGGTGGACTAAGATATTATTCCCACCAGATGTGGCAGGGGTTGGTGCAAGGCTGTGGTGTGCTGGGCGTGTGCCTGCGCATGAGAATCCATACATATGTGTGCTCCCAACGGGACAGGAAATCTATCAAGTACCCACATATGTTACCTACACTGATCCTTCAAACATTTCTACAGGGTCATTCCTATCATTGCTATTCCCATTTATAGAAAGCTAAAGAGTGGCACAGAAGCTACTGGTTCAGGGTCACAAGAACCTGGGTGGACTCAGGTTTGGCCAACTTCAAACCCTACTTCCTAACTGCTATACAATTTCTAGCAGCTTCTGGACACAGATGCTAAAGCAGCAGACAACGATGTGATGTCAAATAACTCACGATGGGTGTGCCCTCAGTGAGACCCAGATGGGGAGTGGGGAACCAGGGTAGGGAAAGAGAGGAAGACAGGCCTGGGCATATTTCAGAGGTCCTGAGAAGGGCGCTTCAGCCTGATTGTCAGACAACTTGGGAGTGAGCCTTACTTCCCATCCTGAGACAAGGGAGCTGGGTTTCCATGACCCTGTGTTAGTAGCCATTTGTTCACAGCAAGGGTTGGGGTGAGGATGGGGGATGATGGAATTCAAACTCCCAGGGAAGTTTAATTATTGGATGAAATGCTTCCTGTTGTCTGGGAGTGGTCCTTCACAGGGAAGCCCCAGGTTCTGGGGACTGGAAACACACTAAAATAGAGTAGAAGCAGCACAGAAATGTAGGTGGAGTGTGGAAGAGGTTACGTGCTGCATGCCTATAGCTTGTGCAAAGGACGTTCAGTTGCGTAACTATTAATACTTGCATAACTATTAAGTCTCCTGGGGGCAGGAGACTGCCCTTAGACCACCTGGTTGTTGAAGGCTGCATGCATTCTTTCTGTAAGTCCATTGGGAGGAGAGGCGGGAAAGAAAGAAAAAGGGGTAGGCATTCGAAGTTGAAGGAACTGCAAAAGCAGGAGCTGAGATGAGTCAAGGCACATGACTGCACAGAGATTGATGGAAGCTCCTGAAGGAGGGCCCTAGATGGCCAGCAGGTATCATGACACAACCTCAAGGACAAAGGATAGAGCAACAATGCTGGCTTGGCCCAAAGGAAGTGAGGTGGTCACCCACTTCCCTGGCTGGGAGTGGAAAGAAAGGGCCCCTGGGCTTGGCGTTTCTGAGTTGACTGGTGTGACCTGCCCGGAAGCCGAAGATGGAAGAGCCCCCTTTAAGTACTTTGTTTAATCAGGAAGCCCACCCTGCCACCCACCCTGCCGGCCCTGGGTAGGCTCTTCTGTGGCCCCAGGCTGGTACTTAGAACCTGGGACCTGCAGTGTTTTACCTGCTTAGAATTCTCCATGAAAACAGACACATTTGATATTTAGGTGCTTTAATGGACCCTGAAAAGAAATTAGATTGATTCATTTGAAGAATAAATGTCTGTCCCCCGCCCTCTACATGGTAAAACTCTTAAATGCTTCTACTTAATGGAAATGGAAATTACCTCTCAAAACATTACGAAAACTAATCATGGCAATTTTTATACATTTCCACAATTTACTGTGCTATCTTTTCTCTTGCTTTGATGAGCAGTGACTAGCAGATGCCTGTTTTGTGCCTAATCATTTAGCAGCCTCACTCGACTTGAACAGACCCCTCTCCCAAGTATGATTCAGCTGATCAGCCCCCTAAGGGAAAAAAATAACATCTCTAGGTAGGAAGAGACTGCAGAATCTATTAAACAGCAACATTTTAGTGGAAGAGCCAAGGCTAAGTATATTTAACATCTGTTCACACAGACATGGACATACCAATTACTTTGTAACCCTGAACTCAAAAGAAAATACCAAATCTGAGACCCGCAAAACATAAGCAAGCCTTTGAGGTAAGCATAATCACATTTTATTTATTTATTTATTTATTTATTTATTTATTTATTTATTTATTTTATTTTATTTTATTTTTGAGACAGAGTCTCGCTCTGTCACCCAGGCTGGAGTGCAGTGGACAGATCTCAGCATAATCACATTTTAAAATGTCTTACATCTGTTTTATCCTCCTGGAATACCTGAACTCTCACATGCAATTCATTATCATTCATCTTTGTATTTCTCAGGGCATAGTACACTTTCTGGCTTGTAGGAGGCATCTGAAAAATTTGTTGAACTCAGATAAATATCAGTTTTGATCCAAATGTCATAGGCTTGACTGACAAGTATAATAAGTGAGTATGTTAGAAATAAGATAGACCAAATCAATTATACATACACACATAGATATATATGCATATATTTATATGTATAGACATTTATATTTATAGGCTGACCACTTGAAATTAATTATATACACGCATGCATGTATACGTATACATATGCATATATGTTCGTGTGTGATATGTCTTATGATTACTACAAAGAATAGTGAAAGTAGCATTCAGTTTGAGTACTGAGACACACAAGGAAGTTTCTGAAAATCCCCATCACACTTTTACGAAGAAAAATCTGTGTTCTGTTCTATTTGCATAACTAGCTGTTGGCAAGCCACATCCTACTGGCAGGCCTCCTCTTAGAAACTATTAGATGGGGCCAGGCGCGGTGGCTCACGCCTGTAATACCAGCACTTTGGGAGGCTGAGGCGGGCGACCACTTGAGGTCAGGAGTGCAAGACCAGCCTGGCCAACATGGTAAAACCCAATTTCTACTAAAAATACAAAAATTAGCCAGGCATGGTTGGCGCACACCTGTAATCCCAGCCACTCAGGAAGCTGAGGCAGGAGAATTGTTTGAACCCAAAAGGTGGAGGTTGCGGTGAGCTGAGATCGCACCGCTACACTCCAGGCTGGGAGACCAAGCAAGACTCCGTCTCAAAAAACAAAAAAACAAAAAAACTATCAGATGAGACTGTACAACCTGGCTCTCCCTTGAATGTTTAGACCTCATCTCGCTAAGGGTCCACAGGAATGCAGCAATAATACAAAAATCCCATTACAGTCTATCTTTTTTTTTTTGAGACAGAGTCTCACTCTGTCACCCAGGCTGGAGGGTAGTGGCACGATCTCTGCTCACTGAAACCTCTGCCTCCCATGCTCAAGCAATTCTCCTGTCTCAGTTCCCTGAGTAGCCAGGACTACAGGTGCATGTCCCCACGCCTTGGTAATTTTTTGTATTTTTAGTAGGGACGGGGTTTTTCCGTGTGGGCCAGGCTGGTCCTAAACTCCTCACTTCAGGTGATCTGCCTGCCTCGGCCTCCCAAAGTGCTGGGATTACAAGTGTGGGCCACCACACCCGGCCACAGGCTGTATCATTCTTTAAGGCCATTGTGAACACAGAGATTAGCAAATGCTACAGTCTTGGTTCTGAGCTGGTTGTCCCAGCCATTCCTGTATCCCACTCTCTAAAGTCTATCAATGTCCATCTTCCCATCTTGCCTTCACACTGAATGTTCAGCAACATCCCTCCTGTTTAACCTTGGCACCTGATGTGGTTTTGCTATGTTCCCACCCAAATCCCATCTTGAATTCCTACATGTTGTGGGAGGGACCCAGTGGGAGGTAATTGAATCATGGAGGTAAGTATTTCGTTCTCGTGATAGTGAATAAGTCTCATGAGATCTAACAGCTTTAAAAAGAGGAGTTGTCCTATACAAACCCTGTCTCTCTTTGCCTGCTGCCATCCATGTAAGATGTGACTTGTTCTGCCTTGCCTTCCCTGGTGATTGTGAGGCTTCCCCATCCATGCAGAACTGTAAGTCCAATTAAACCTTTTTCTTATGTAAATTGCCCAGTCTTGGGTATGTCTTTATCAGCAGCAGGAAAAGGGACTAATACAGCGCTCTTCACCATGCTGTGAGGGCCCTCTGTCTCACTTACATCCAATCACCCTGTCACCTTTGCCTTAGGAACACTTCTGCTGACTCCGTCTGCAAGCTTCCTTTGAATGCATGGTAAGACTTTTTATTAACTGATAATATTAATAATAACAGCTGCTTTTTATTTTTTCCATTTTGTATCAGGCGCTGTGCTAGGGGTTTTGCCATCATGCTCTCAAATCCTCTCTGAAACCCTAGGCAAAAGGTATGACTAACCCCATTGTGGTAAAAAAAAAAAAAAAAAAAATTGAAGGCTCGGTGGTTGAAAGGCTTCCCTTGGCACACGTAGCCCTGAAGTGAGTGAGTGGGATATTAACGTGACTAACTGAGTTCAAGTCTTTTCTGCTGCAGGTCCTCCCTCCCTAATCAGTAGATTCTTTTATCAAACAGTTTTCACGGAATCTTCCTAATTTTCACTGAATTTTCTTAATTTTTACTGAAGGTCAAGGAGAACAACAGGAAGATATTGGAATGATTTTTTTCTTTTTTGTTCTTGAACAGTCAAGGGGTGTCTTGGTCAGTGAATCATTAGTCACCTGTAATTTGCACTTTTCTATTTCTGGTAATGATAAAGACCTGCGTCCTTCATATTCATACCCAACACTAAGGCCAAACCCCCAGTGTTCTCACATCTACACTGAAGGGGCCCCAGGTCCACAAGCACATCTGACAGTATTACAGTTGCTGTCACCATTTGTGTGCCTGTCTCTTCTCAAATGCTAGGATGTTTCTCACATGTCCAAGAAAACGATTATTCCTAACTGGTGTGAGCTCCAAGCCTGTCATGTTCTATGGAATAAGATATACAGCTAACTCAGAAAAGAGCAAAGCATCAGTTTTCCAGAGAAGTCTTCCCCAAATCACCTCTTAAAAAAGAATTGAAAGGAAAAGGCAATGGCATTCAGGCTGTGCACATGGGGAATTATTATTATATTTTAACACACAGGATCTAATCATAAACATCTAGCTTGTACAAGTCAATGCAATATTTATTTCATATCAAGAAGATCTGGACCTAAATCATCTACATAATGGAAACATGCTTCCATATAATGAGGCTATTAGAGAACTGACATATTTAAAAAGAGAATAAAAATGCAGAATCCTATCCCTCGATTTATGAGAGAGCACCACGTGTTTGAACAGCACGGGGTTGGACAAGGTGCTTTCATTTCACCTGGCTGTGTCTCTGGAACAAAACCAATCTCTTCCGTGTGGCACAAATGGGCTCCAAACCTGACCACAGCTTGTTTCTCTTCTCATGTTGGTGCTGTTCTCATCAGCAGTCACACAAGATCTCTCCTCATCCTGTGAACACCTTTGCTCTGTACAGGTCATTGTATTACCTCGCCTGGATCAACCTTCCCTACTTTTGTCTGTGGAACCAACTTCTGCTTGTTCTTCAAGCCCAATCTGAGAGGTCCTTTCTCGGTCAAGCCACTGGCTCCTCGCACAGGCAGTCCTGCATGGACCCACAGTCCGTCCGACGGTCACTGCACTCTCCACCCCTACTGTATCATCTGATCACTTCTGTCTCCCAGAGATGACTTTGAGCATCTCTAGAGCTGGAAGGCAGCCTCTCGTTCCCCTGGATGAACAGCACAGGTCGGAAGGCTGCTAAGTAAAAAGTTACTCTTGTGCCTAATAGCAACACTTATTCTAAGTAACAGTTATTATGAGCTCACCATGTGCCAGGCAACAGTCTAATCACTTTACATATATGATCTATATGTAAACCAGGTAATGTATGTAATCATTTTACATGCATGAATTTGCATAATTCACTCAATCTTTACCATAAACCTATAAGTACCAACTGCCATCCCCATTTTATAGATGAGGAACCTGAAAAACAAATTGGTTAAAGAACTTTTCTAAAGTCAAGCAGCTTAGAAGTGGGAGAAGTAGAAATTGCACCTGGAAAGCCCAAGCTTGTGGCCCTCACAACTGCTAAATTCTGCCTCCTTGGATATGGCAAGCTGTTTCTATTTCCATTTAGAGATACATGGAACAAAAAAGCCAAATGAAATCATTTATTCCAACAAGATCGTTTAAGTACTGAGTATCAAAGACATCATTAAAGTCCAAATGTTTTCACTCCTCCTGGTTCTCTTCCAATATGTTATATTTTATGGCCTAAAGATATATATTTCTCTTTTCCCCTCAGAAATGCATACAGATAATGGAAAACATGTTTGGATAGTTGGCCAGAAATAGGACTGCCAGAGCTTCCTTCCATCACTGTACATGCAGATGGTGCTTCCAATGAAAGGCAAAAGTCTATTTCCATTCCCTTGGGGCTGGCCTTGTCACCTGCCCTGACCAATGAACTGTGGAGGAAGCAACCCTGGGTCAGTCTCCATCTAGCCCTTAAGTGGCCTGGAATCTTCCTCATTTTCTCTCTGGGGAATTCAGCTTTCATGTAAGAAGTCTGAGCACCCAACTGGAGACAGAAGCCCAGCTGTCCCTCATCTGGTGCAGCCACTCCAACCAAGGGGTCAGACACAGATGAGTGAAGGCATCTTGGCTACTCCATCCTCAGCTGAGATCTCAGCTGAAGGTAGTGCATAAATGTCCCCAGCCTAGGCTGGCTAACTCAAAACATTATAAAAGAATAAGCCATTGTTAAAAGTCAGACGTTTTGGAGTGCTTCATAATGCAGCGGTCTCTAACCAAAAATAGTATAACTGGAAAATTCACCTTGAAGAAGAAATACAAATTCTGCACATCCCTCACGTGGGGCACAATCTCATTGTAAATTATTGCTGACCACTGTGTTCGTATTCTGTTCTAAACAATGTGCTACTATAAAGCTCAAGGCATACCAGCTTCATCATAATTATTCTTCTGTTAAACTATACTAGAAAAGGAAATAGTTTTTTCACTTTTATTTTCTTTGTCTCTGTGCAGCACTATCTCAAGCCCTTCTCTTCCCCCGTTACTCGCTGGGCTCTGCCAACCACTGAGCATCCTGCAGCCCTCTGGTCCTCACAGCTGGGGCCTGCCAGCTCCAAAAGATGGCTCATCCGGTGACAGGACCCAAGCTCCTGTCGTCCACAGTCACGAGGAAGAAGCAGAGTCCTTGACAGGGAGCCTGGGGATGGCTTTCATCAGGTTGGCTGCGGTGTTATTTCTGCTTCACTTCTAGGTCTCTCTCCGAGGCTTTTTTGAGGGACTCCGAGGTCCCTCAAATCCCTGATGATATGACCACAGGTAGGACTAACTGGCTACTTACCTTGTGCTAGTTCTTGTTCTGACATAAGTATATTTATAACCTCTATGAAATATAAAGTGTCCTTTTTATTTATAATTTCTAAGACAAATATCTATGAAGAATGCATTTTTAAACTCATATTTCAGGAAACTAGAGTTCAAGCTGCTAGTAACATATCTGGGGTCACGGATATGTTATTATCCAATGTACACATATGGACACTGGTTCACACAGGGTCAGGGTCGAAATCCCCTGCTCTGTCTGTGGACATCATGGACCTTCTTCTGTTGGAAGGTGGGGTGGGGAAGGGGTGAAGCACAGGATGATAGGAAAGGAGAGAACTTCTGGATTCTTAATCACTCTGGATCTACACTGGACCTAGGAGGATGGGTAGCCTACTTATCAGATGCCTGATTCCTTCCCAAGAGAGAGGAGTGGAGGGAAGTAGGAGGAACACTTGGAAATATGGCAACTTGACTATTATTTAATGCTTTACTCTGCTCAGAGGCTAGGGAGAAGCCTGTGGCTATCAGTGTCTTTCCTTCTGTAGATCACAGGCTTGAGTAATCCTATTGCTCTGAAACCACAGGCTTCGTCTCATGTTCTGTCATGTGGCCTGAGGAACCAGGTCTCTCTCCAGACATCTTCTCAGGTAAATTTAAGCAGACTACCACATCTACATTCCTGACTTGTGGATATTCAGTTGCATGTGATTCCACTCACCATAACACGTTGCAAATTCCTAATGAATTTTATTTTATTTATTTATTTATTTATTTATTTATTTATTTATTTATTTTTGTATTCCCTTTTTTTTTTAAATTATACTTTAAGTTCTAGGGTACATGTGCATAACGTGCAGGTTTGTTACATATGTATACTTGTGCCATGTTGGTGTGCTGCACCCATCAACTCGTCAGCACCCATCAATTC
>NW_016815128.1:2137429-2143947 GCF_001698545.2 Rhinopithecus bieti
TATTTATTTATTTATTTTATTTTTATTTTTGTATTCCCTTTTTTTTTTAAATTATACTTTAAGTTCTAGGGTACATGTGCATAACGTGCAGGTTTGTTACATATGTATACTTGTGCCATGTTGGTGTGCTGCACCCATCAACTCGTCAGCACCCATCAATTCATCATTTATATCATGTATAACTCCCCAATGCAATCCCTCCCTCCTCCCCCCTCCCCATGATAGGCCCCAGTGTGTGATGTTCCCCTTCCCGAGTCCAAGTGATCTCATTGTTCAGTTCCCACCTATGAGTGAGAACATGCGGTGTTTGGTTTTCTCTTCTTGTGATAGTTTGCTAAGAATGATGGTTTCCAGCTGCATCCATGTCCCTACAAAGGATGCAAACTCATCCTTTTTTTTATCAAGTGCAGCTACGACCAGTACTCTTAGCTTTACTGGATTGGACTTCTGCAACATTCTTGGCTACTCGTACTTTATAATTAATGTTAAACAGATTTTACACAGCTCTGTCTTAATGTTCCCTACCCTCTAGCCTACCCTTTAAGTATTTCTTAAGTATTTCTCCTTTTTCTTTTTTTTCTTTCTTTCTTTTTTTTTTTTGGAACCCCACTCTGTCACCCAGGCTGGAGCACAGTGGCACAATCTCGGCTCACTGCAACCTCCGCCTCCCAGGTTTAAGTGATTCTTCTGCCTCAGCCTCCTGGGTAGCTGGGATTACAGGCACCCGCCACCACGCCTGGCTAATTTTTTTGTATTTTTAGTATAGGCAGGGTTTCACCTTGTTGACCAGGCTGGTCTCAAACCCCTGACCTCAGGTGATCTGCCCACCTTGGCCTCCCCAAGTGCTGGGATTACTGGCATGAGCCACCATGCCTGGCCTCTCCTTCTTCTTAAGGTCTAGCTAGTCTATACCATTCTCCCAAATTTACTAATGCAAACTCCTAATAGCTCTACTAGTTAATATTATGTCTGTCGTTATTTCTGGCATGGTAAGTTCTCTTTTTCTGACTCAACACTCTGTGATAGACTACCTGCTCAGAGCCCTGGTTACCAACTTTGTACTCCAGCCTTCTCAAGATCAGGATCTGAGTTGTCCTTGGCAATCCTTCTCCTCAAGCTGGGACCACTTCTCTTTGTGCCCTCACTGTGTATGGAAAGTGCCACCAACACCGCTTACTCACTCCGTCCTCTGTACCTAGTTGATTCCCAGGTTCCCTTTAACAGGCTTCTCTTTACCCACTTGCTGGATGTCATTTCCCACCAACGTCCTCCCTGATTTGATTTTAACCAACCTCCCACAGCCAGTTTATCTCCAAAAGGGAAAGTATATTTCTCTTAAGCCAGGTTCCCCTTGCCACAATGTATACATATGGACACCTCCAACTGTTGGTTTCCATTTCCAAAATTTGCTCATCCAACATTCACCACAGATTGGCTGAGTACGTCTACATGCCTTGCACTTGGCTGTGCCCTGGCGAGCAGTGACAAAGGGAGGTTCGCCATTAGGGGCAAGCGCCCCATTGCCATTCTTCTGCTCACCTGTCTGCCCAGCGATGGAGGCACTCAGTCTGTGGGGGATCCTTGAGGACACCTTCAAGGTCACTCGGATCTGGTAATACCTAAGAAAAGAGAAGAGGAGAGGATGCTGAAGATCAGGCTTCTTAATGTTGACTTCCAAAAATACCTAGAATTAATCCTGAAAGCCATAGGAAATCAGGGAAGTTTCTTGGCAGCGTGCACAATCATCTGGCATCAAAGAGAAATGCATTTTATCAGCAGAGTTGGAGAGGGAAGCAACAGGGCAGTGTTGGAGACAGGAAGTTAAGTTCACTTGAGATCACACAAGACTGAACAAGGTTGGAGGTGATTGGAATAGAGAAAAGAAAGAGATGGGTCATGTGACACAGTTTCATTAAGGGGTGTGGGTTTTATGTAGTCAAGAAAGGTTATTGTTACAGGAAAGTAGGCTATTTATGCACGGTAGATAACCCATCTATAAACTGAGTTTCTATCATGTTGCAACACAAAAACCACTTCTTTTAGTAACACAGCCACTGAGTTATTCTTCTTAGGGGTGTTGCCAAATGCACTTTTCCCTGTGTATTTCATCTTCCTTAATTTTAACATAGCAATCCCATTTTCAAATTCCACCATTTCAGGACAATGTGCAGCTTCTCCTGCTATCAGTTAACTCTCTAATGTGCCCTCTTTTGCCCCAAGTACAGAAGCATCTTTTGAAGTTCTGTGCTTTGCAATTAATGACTTTTTGCTTGTAAGCACTTGAGGACATTTCTGGCATCATCACTGTTCTCTTCTTTTACTGATTTGAAACCCATTATGAAATGAAATGTGAATAAACCAAAGCGAAATATAAGGAACATGGACCATGAACACATCAGTCTCCCATGGCTCATTGAGCTCATAGCTGGGCAAGTACCCTGTTATTGACGTCCTTGAACTGCACATACACTCATAGAATGTTTCCGTTGGCAGTCTCCTGCTTGTTTTTAATGTACAAACGATGAGCAAAAATGAAGAGAAAAGGGCACTGGCGCTGGATTCATAGCTGCAGCATGAGTGACACATTTCCAGCTGCATGACTTTAAGTACATCACCTAACTTCTCTGAACTTGTTTCTGTATCTGTGTGTGTGTGTGTGTATGTGTGTGTGTATATATATATATATCTGAACATATATATATCTGAATATATATATATATATATATATATATTCATTTTACAGAATATGAATAAGATGGCGTCTTGTTGTGTAGCCCAGGCAGGTGTACAGTGGTATGATCTCGGCTTACTACAACATCCACCTCCTGGGGTCAAGCAATTCTTCTGCCTCAGCCTCCCGTGTAGCTGGGACTACAGGTGTGCACCACCACGCCTGGCTAATTTTTGTATTTTTAGTAGAGATGGGTTTCACCATGTTGGTCAGGCTGGTCTTGAACTCCTGACCTCATGATCCGCCTGCCTCAGCCTCCCAAAGTGCTGGGATTACAGGCATGAGCCACCATGCCCAGCCAAAATGAATATTTTTTAAAAGTACCTGCCATGACTTCTGTTTCCAGACAGGTGAAGTAGAGAGACATACTTTACCCTATTTTTCGCACTAAGCACAACAAAAACTCTAACAGTATATAGAAACAAGCAAATGAAGATTCTTCAAGGTGGAGAAGAAAGCAGACAGGTTGGGGACCTCAGGACCCAAGGAGAGACATGCTGGTGAGGCTTCTGCATTTTCTGTTGCCTCATATATCCAGACTGGATACTGGAGAAGCAAGAAGCCAGAAAAGCTAATAGCCACCAACAAGAAAATTATCCAAAGAAAGCCCTCTCCCTCCAGCCGAAGGATCAGGAAGAGAACAGTCTAGCAAGACAGAAAACTTTTAGGCAACAGCTGTCTACTCCAGCCAAAAAACAGAAAATACTGTGGGCCCACCTCCACCCACACTAGCAAAGGCAAAGTGGGAAGTCTAGACACCCGCCATCCCAGACTCCATGAAAACACTGCATCCCCACCCAACCTGCCAAGAGAAGGACTTCAGCGGGAGCCAGGCTTCCATCCCTAACAGATGGTAAAGAGAACCCCACCTGTTCAGTTTAAGTGGAGACCATGTGGGGAGCCTGGACCTCCATCCACCACCGCAAAGTAATGAGGGCATACATATGCTCATGTGATTTTTCACAAAGGTTCAAAAGCAATTCAATGGAGCAGAGATCACCTTTTAAAATAAGTTGTCCTGAAGCAATTGGCTATCCATAGACAAAATAACAGCCACTACCAAACAAACAAACCTCAACTTTAATTTCATATCTTATAAAGAAACTGTTAATAATGTAGATTGTGGACATAAATGAAAAATATGAAACTATAAAACTATTAGGAAACAGAGAAAAGTTTTAAAATTATTCCTTTTTTTCTTTCTTTGAGGCAGAGTCTCGCTTTGTTGCCCAGTCTGGAGTACAATGGTGTGATCTCGGCTCACTGCAACCTCTACCTCCCCGGTTCAAGTGATTCTCCTGCCTCAGCCTCCCAAGTAGCTGGGATCACAGGTACCCACCACCATGCCCAGCTAATTTTTTGTTTTTAGTAGAGACGGGGTTTCACCATGTTGGCCAGGCTGGTCTCGAACTCCTGACCTCAGGCAATCCACCTGCCTTGGCCTTCCAAAGTGCTGGAATTACAGGTGTGAGCCACCACATCTGGCCTAAAACATATTCTAAATATAGAATTAAGCAAAGAGTTTTTAGACTTGGTACAGAAAACATGAATCATAAAAGAAAAACATATATTTTGTTTGTTTGTTTGCTTGTTTATTTTGAGAGATGAGGTCTTGCTATGTTACCCAGGCTGGCATCAAACTCCTGGTCTCAAGTGATCCTCCCACCTCGGCCCCCCAAAGTGCTGGAATTACAGGTGTGAGCCACTGAACCCTGCAGATAAATTTTAGTTCATTAAAACTAAACACTTTTGTGCTACGAAAGACCCTGTTAAGATACAAGCTACAATGTGGGAAAAAATTGTTGCAAATCACATGCAGTGGCCCTCAGTATCTGTGTATGTATCCGGGAATTTGTTTACTTGATAAAATGTGTTTTAGCCCCAAATGCAACACTCACAGCACCTTTGTGGTCATTCACAGACATGAACACAGTGGTAAAAAGTTTGAATCTTCTGACACTCAGGTGCCCAACTGATGTTAAGCAATACTACAAACAAGCATCCCTTTTGCAATTGATTTAGTCCCACATATTTTTCTACTCTGTGCTTTTTGTTGGTGATTCCACTGTTTGAGATAGACCCCAGGCATAGTACTAAAGGGCTGTCTAGCATTCCTAAGGGCAGGAATGCTGTGATGTGCCCCATGGAGAAAGGATGTGTGTTAGATGAGCTTCACTCAGCTTTGAGTTCTAGTGCTGCTGACTGAGATCAATGGTAATGAATCAACAGCACCTATTAACTGTGGGGGTATCTTTAAACAGAAACACATAAAACAAGATTATATATTGGTAAGTCTGGCAGAAATGTGACCAGAGGCTCACAGGAACCTAACCCTGCATTTCCCCTAGGAACAGTGGTTCAGCATTTGTTAATTCAGTATTCGTGGTGACTTTACAGAACATACTACTGTAAATATTGAGAACTGACCATCTGACAAAGGACTATTACCTAGGATATATAAAGAACTCTTGGAACTGAGTAGTAAAAACAAACACACCAATTAAAAAGTGGTAAAACACAAGAAAAATTTCACCAAAGGGGACACACAGAGGGCAAATAAGCTCATGAAAAGATGTTCAAATGTTCATACACCCAAAGCAAAACAGAGTATCAGTGCAGTCTCTATTAAAATGCCAGGGCAGGTGTGGTGGCTCATGCCTCTAATCCCAGCACTTTCGGAGGCCAAGGCTGGAGGATTGCTTGAGCCCGGCCTAGGCAATATATGGAGACCCCATCCCTACAGAAAATAAATAAATAAATTAGCTGGGTGTGGTGGCATATACTTGTATTCTGTAGTCTCAGTTACTGGAAGGGCTGAGGTAGGGAAAATCACTTGAGCACAGGAGGTTGAAGAGGAAGTGAGCGGAAATCACAACACTGCACTACAGCCTGGGTGTCAGGCGGAGACCTTACCTCAACAACAACAAAAAAATAAATAAATAAAAAATTCCAAGGGCATTTTTTATACAAATAGAGAAAATAGTTCTAAAATATGTATGGAACCACAAAAGATGTTAAACAGCTATAATACAATTTTGAGAAACAAGAAAAATGAACAAGGTAAAATGGTCACTTACAAAAGAATGAAAATATTTGCAAACAGTATGTCTGATAAGGGATTAGTGTCCAAAATGTATAAGAAAATCATGCAACTCAATAGCAGTAGTAATGATAATAATAATAATCCAATTTAAAGGACAAAGGACCTAAATAAACATTTTTCCAAAGAAAACATTCAAATTACCAACACATTTGTGAAAAAGTACTCAATGTTACTAATCATCAGGAAAACACAAATCAAAACCACAACATATCACCTCATACATTTCAGGATAGTTATCATGAAAAAGACAAGAAATAACCAGTGTTGGTGAGAATGTGGAGAAAAGAAAACCCTTGTATTCTTTTCTGGTGGGAATGTAAATTGGTACAGCCATTATGAAAAATAACATGGAGGTTCCTCAAAAAACTAAAAATAAAACTGCCATATGACCCAGAAACCCCTCTGCTTGTGTACACCAACAAGATATCAAAGTCAGCACCTCGTGGAGAGATCTGCACCTCCACCTTCATTGCGGCATTAGTCACAATAGCCCAGATACAGAAATAACCTAAACGCCCAGCAATGGATCAGTGGATAAACTGTGGAATACATATCAATGTACACACACACACACACACACACACACACACACACACAATGGAATGTTATTCAGCCTCAAAAAAAAAAAGATACTGCCATTTTCTTTTCTTTTTTTTTTTTTCTGTTGTATCTTGTCCAATATCT